>NC_084653.1:13837500-14137500 GCF_019802595.1 Syngnathoides biaculeatus | reverse complement strand
GTAACCTGGGATAAATGACTGCCATTATAACTGCTGTGAATTATTATTATTATTATTTTTAAATCCCTAATGTACATAGAGTGTGTAAAAGCCTAGTCCATGTTTACCTTCTCCTTCAGGAGGTCCTTGAAGGCCTGCTTGGCCTCTTCCTTGGTGTTCCATTTGAAAACTTTCTTCTGAATTTCTGGACGTGGTTCTTCCGTCTTGACTTCAACACTGAAGGGAGGGTGGGGAGTATCAGATTAGCTCTGACTATTCAGAATTAAACGGACGAGAGTGTTCTACCTGGGCACGGCCTCTGCAGAGACGCTGTTCTCTGACAAAGCCACAGGCGTGTCCGCAGTCTTGACCTCAGCTGTTTGATGCTGGGCCGGCTGGGACGTTTGAACCTCTGGGACGGTTTCTACCGGCTCTGCCTCGACAACGGGGGCCACAGACACCGGCGTGCTTTCAATTTGCAGCACGGGCTCGGTGGAGGTGATCGGAGCTATTACTTCTGTTGTTCTAGAATAGTAATCACAAAATTATTTATGACAAAGCAGTACTATTAAAATAGAATCCTGTTGACTATTCGAGAACACCGTGCACACTAACTGAAGGTAAACAGGAAGTGCTTACCCATTCTCCTCAGCTTTGATCATGGCTGAAATGGGACAAAAGGAGAAGGCTGTTAGGTTCTTTTGTTTTAATTTCAAAGCCCGGCCGAGATAAGAGAGAAGCACAAGGTTAACACACCACAAGAGACACCATGTTTTCCTTGAGCATATATAAATGCCAAGGCTTTCTTTTAAAACATGACAATTTAAGGCCATAATTTAATTATTGATGACCCATCTCTGAGGCAACGGTGTCTTTACCCTCCAGATCCTCCAGCTCTTTGGGCTTCGTCCATCTGGATTCCTTTGTCTGAGAGTTGTAGTAGTACGGCTTCCCCGTGTCTGACTTGTACTCTTTCCAAGGACATTTAGACAGCAATTGCTGAGGAACACAAGGATGAAGTGAGTGTGCCGTCTTTATCACTATGCACTCAAGAAAGCTAGAAAGAAAAACTTGTCTCATCATGGAAACAATTAACTGTGTTGTGTGAGTAAGAAAAAAATGACTACATATTTAACACAAACTGCAGTAGTTAATCAATAAAAATGATTGCGTACTTCTGCGGGAGACTTGAGATCCTCTGGTTTTTCCCAGGTAGACTGCTTTGTCTCTGTGTTGTAGTAATAGGTTTTTCCATCCAGTGATTTGTGTTCAGTCCACAGAGATTTCTAAGACAAATAAAAGGAAAACACACTTTTCACAAAATGAGTAAATCAATACCGCAACAGCAGCACAATTGTTTCAAATGTCCAAAAGTCACAGGAAATGGTATCAACTAACATGCCAAGTTATACGAGTATGGCTGGGGGTTAATATTACTTTCTTATTTTTAAAACATGTTTCAAAACCACCTATAATCAAATTTGGTCAATGTATTTTTTTTTTTTACAAATCATTACTATTGGTCAATCCTCATGTGAACATTTTATTTTTTATTAATGTTTGGCCAATATTAAGTGATGAAAAATAGCTTTTGCTCTGTTTGACAATGCAATCCTTGGTTCACAAACCTTTTTTGGCTGCTCGTGCTGTGGAGATCCATTTGTCGTAGTCTGCAAAAAGAAGCAAAAACATGCAATTCAGAAGCCATCGGAATGACACCAGGTAAAATATTTGGACTTCAACCAAGTCACTTACAGTGGTTCCTGGTGCAGCTTTTGAAATTAAAACACAAAGTTGAATAGCCATCTGATAAAATATGCAAGACCATTTGTTATGTTGGCACACTTACCTGGGGTGTCAACACCAGGCTGTCGAGAAAACAAGGAATACTGAATTATTTTCCATACCAACGTCAACATCAGCAGTTCTACCTTGAAAGGATGAATGATGAAACCATTGGATGGGTTAATCATTGTTCGATAAACACAATGGTTGACAAAGCTTTGCTTATTAGTGCACAACATCCCACTGCAATTGTGGTAAGATTAAGTGGGTTGTTGTAGGATCTATCACACGGCTTGACTAACGATGCATGGTCACAATAACGCCAGAATTAAACAATGCCAGTGATTCAATTAAATGATCACAGCTCAACAAAAGTGGCAAAAAAAAAAAGCCAGGTGTTCATTGTCATTCCCATCAAAAATGTGTTTACAGTAGCACTTTGTATCCAACCAAAGTGTTACTTGGATGTTACTTGAGGCAATGTTTCGTGCGTTGTTTTGTTTTTGAAACAGAAGTGTGAGGCAGCGTGTTGATGATGAAAAGCGGAGGAGGGGGAAGACTTACCGGCCCGGTCGGCTGTACTGTCGCAGCTGGCAGGCGAGGAGGCAGCATCATCCCCAACATGGGTGGCATCAAACCTTGCATCTATTAAAAGAAACATCATGAAATATATATCCGGCATTACCATACTATTAAGGCAGGGCGGGAGAATCCGAGCTTAAAAGCTTCTTGTCACATGGAGAAGGGGAGAGAAGGTGAAAGCGAGTGGCAGTGCCTAGTTAATGGTGTGACGACACTGCCTGCAATCTGTGAAAGACTGGCCACAGACGACAACTTTTTCAAACTTTTCATCACGTCTGGATAACATATGTGAGCACTAGGTGAGAAACTCTTCACCAGACATATCACAAAAACATTAGTGCTAAAAAAAAACCAAAAGGCTACACTGCTGTTCAAATGCCAGGATTTTGTAATAAAACAAAAAAAAAAAAAGAAATCAAAATAAATAATTCTGTAACTTTTTCCACTATTAATCCGATGAAACCTGTAAACTCAGTTGAGGGGGAAAATTCATTGTAAAATAAATTAATAAATGGAAGTAACAGTTACAAAAATGTGCAGACCTCCTTATAACTAGCAATGTGGCTGAAAAAACCCAATGACATTTAAACTTGTTAAATGGGAGTCAAGTACACACTGGCCATTATTGAAGTGCCTCTGATTAACCTAAAATAAAGTTCATGTGTTCCACTAGGGTTTTTCCCGACATCTCTTTTTCTTTTTAGCAGGAGCCTGAAGGTTTTATGCCAACACTGACTGGCATTTGGAACCGTTAATAAGTCCCTTCACTTCAACTAAGGCCCAAATTCTCTTACTGCTACAGGAAAAACAGCTGCAAAGTGTCATGCTGCCACCACTTTGCCGCACTGTTGAGTATGGTGTTCTTTATGTGATGAGCAACCAAAAGTACCTTCTGGAATTATGGATAAAAAGTTCAACATTGGTTTTTTCGCATATATTTTGGAGATTTCAATGGTATTTTTGCAAAATGTTGTCATGCTTGGACGTCTTTGTAAGATCCGCATAATCCAGAAAGAATAAGATAGGAGGCTGTTGTCAAAGCTTCCTGCAGTTCCTTCATTGTTGCTGTTGGCCTTTCAGCAGGCTCCCTAAACATTTTTTTCCCATATTTTGATCCATTTTTGAGTGACGTCCAGCTCCTGGTAATGTCCCTTCATTGTTTCATGGTACAATAAATTCCTTGGAAATTTTTTGAACCGCTTTTCCTGACCAATACCAATGAAAAATGAAAGGGAGAAACTCTCTGCGTCCATATCTTGTGCTGTGAGATGCAAATACAAAAATGTGAGGAACTTTTAATCGTGGTTCTGGAGTGATACCTTCCATTTAACATAAGTTTGAATATGAACATGAAGATGAGCACAGCAGCATCACTAGTTCTGCAGCCACATTATGTCAGTTTATTAATTTTATTTCCACTCATTAAAAAAACAGCATGTCTACAATCTGTGAGAAGAAGTAAACGCAATTTAATGTCTGCCACTTCAAATCTTAAGAAACCAGGGTCATAATGTGTGATGTACAGTAATCCTTCATTTTTCGCGGTTAATTGGCACTAGAAACACCCGCAAAAAGTGAAAAACTGCAAGGTAGGAAATGGGACATATGTTTATGTAGGTACCGGACAGTTTAAAATGTCTTAATACTACTGTACTTTGCATATTCGAAACTAAGAGGAATTTAGTTACATCTTTATAAAGGTCCGATTGTTCACTGGTTAGAACATTGGTTTGGTAAACCAGCGGTCGTGAGTTCGTATCTCACTGGGGCCTCTACTCCCCAAGAAGGGTTGCGTCAGGAAGGCCATCCGCCGTAATAACTGTGCCAAGTATGAGGGTTCATCTGAGATGTTACGCTGTGGCGACCCCTAACGGGACAAGACTAAAGAAGCTTTTCAGCCAGATGCAACATTACCTGAGGGATGAAGCAATTGAGGAACCACTCATTTGTAAGAGCCTCTGTAATCCAGGCCTTGTAGCTGTGCATCCCAAAAACTGGGAGCAGAGCCTTATTTTTGTTTTTTAAAGCTCGAGGATTTTTTGCTTTATAGATAAAGCCTGGTTTCAGCAGGAACATGACACATGATGACAGTCACACGCTCCTTGTGGGCCTTGAAGCCTGGCCTCTTCACTTCCTCCCTGAAATGGAATGTGCGCGAAGGCATCCTTTTCCAAAACAGACCTGTTTTGTCCATGTTAAAGACCTGCTCAGGGAGATAGTCTCCCTCGCTGATGAGGTCCGGAAATTCCTCCTCAACATAACGACGGGCGGCATAAGTGTCCGCTGGTGAACCCCCGCCATACAGAGGCAAGCTTTTTAAGCCATAACGGTTTTGAAATTTGGCAAACCAGCCTTTGCTGGCGGAAAAGCCAAGTCCTCCAGGAAGAGAATCACTCCTTGCAGCGCTAGTGCTGTTTGAGGTTCGTCTGCACTTTAACCCTCTTCATTGTGGTTATTGGGTAGGATTTGTTCATAGAGGGCTTTCGCTTTGGTCCGGATCATGTTTATGTCCAAACTCACCACTTTTTTTCGAAAATCCTCAATCCATAAAGCTAGCGCGGCTTCCACACGTACAATCCTCTTATTCCCCAGAGTCACCACACATTTCGCTTCCTTGTTGAAGGTCACCGATGCGGTTTTATGGATGTTCACCTCATCCTTTTTTATGTAACGAACTGTGGATTCACTCCATTAATTACCCAGCAGTTTAACTTTTTCGGCAATTATCATCTTCCTCTTCTTCATCGGAGGAAGCTTTCTTGTCAGCAAGGCATTGTGAACTAATATCGTACTGTCGAACTATCAAATTGTGTCAGAATGGCAGACAGTGAAGAGGAGGAAGTGACTAAGAGTTGCCGGTTAACATTTGATGATGCGCAGCAAATCAGCTTACGAGATATTAAATTCACACATGCTCTGATTGGTCCATGTTGCAGTGAGGATGACATCACCCAGGAACGATCCCGCTACGGCATATGCTGTTATGTACATCATGTCGTCGCGCCGGGGATGCTGCGATACTGCACTAATGTATGCTGGCGTTTCTTTTTTATTACATTTATATTTATTTATTTATTTTTGCTTCATTGGTCCATGTCGTTGCGCTGGGATGGCACATTAGTACATAGCAATCCGTTTTTGTTTTTTTTTAGAGGGGGCTCAGAAATCCGCGACGCACTGAATCCGCGATATATGATCCGCAAAGTAGGGCGGATTTACTGTACTCGAGATGACCAACTAAGCACAACACAAACATAACCACCAATAATTGCACATTTCAACTTTTATGAACATTCGTCCCAACAATTTCCAAACAGATTGGGGACGAAAAATGATTTAACGCAACCCAGAACACAGGATATTTTGGAGACATCTGAGATTCATTTAAAATGTTAAAAATCTGTGTTTATCCCTACATTTAGTTGGGCAGAAGAAAGAGGCAGCAACTTTAGAATTAAATACTCACTAACCTGTCCCATTGGAGGTGCCGACATTGATGGCAGTATACCAGGGGGCATAATGCCAGGTGGCATTGAGGTCATATTGGGCGGTCGTTGCCCCAGTGGGGGCATTGCCATGGGAGGGAAATGAGGTGGGATTCCTGGTGGTCCCATCTAGGAAGAACAAAATGTACAGAAAATTAATACATGATAATTATCGATTTAATTGTTATGACCAGTCTTAATTGAGCCCTTCACTATAAACCACGGAGGAAGAGCTACTTGGCATGACCGGCATTGGACTTACAAAAGGGGGAGGCATCCCTGAGGGTGGTACACCTGGGTAAGGTGCAGCTTGGCTCGGGCCATTATTAGCCTCCGATGATGACTGCCGTGAATGGGGAAACACCACACATTAGTGAACTCCAAAGAGTCAGAGGTGGTTAAATTAAAATTAAGATCAAAACTTGATGAGACCCTCTCCAATTACAGTAACCCTGCAAAATGGTTTAGAATTGCCAATGTATGCCAAAAGACGGCAGCAAAGCACTACCTTTGTCTAAATTAAGCTCCTCAACTCATCAGTGACATGACATGAGGTTTTTGAGATATGAGCTGCTGATCGTTTGATTTTATTATTTTGTTCCCTTTGCTTAACGCTAATATATCACTGGAAAAGTCACCAAAGGGCTTGGCTGACAAAACTGGAATTCCAGTACTTATAATCCTTTGAACAAGGAATATTGAAAACAAATGGTAGCAACAAGTAGACAGAGCCAATAATCTTTATCCTTGGCAAAAAAAACTGACATTACCGCAGCTTAGTTGCGACAGTCTCTTTAGTGTAACACCATTAAAATCTAAGTGTAATAAATTGCCTCCTGGGGGCAATGGAATACACAACATAAGGTGGCCCATTGAATTTAATCATAAAATCATAATACATACAACTGTGGCCAAAAATGTTGAGAATGACATTAATTTTCACAAAATCTAATCCCTCATTCTTTATGATGGGCCTTTGAATGTACGCCAGAATTTTACGAAGCGATCAGATGAATTGAAATGAATTCCAAAGTCCCTATTTGCTATAAAAATGAACTTCATATCCACCCCGCTTCATTTCTACTGGCACAAAAGGACCAGTCAACATCATGTCAGTGATTCTCTCGTTAACACGTGTTGATGAGGACAAAGCTTGAGATCACTTTGTCATCCTGACTGAGTTAGAATACCACCTTTAAAAAGGAGACTTGTGCTTGAAATCATTGTTCTTCCTTTGTTAACCATGCTTACCACCAAGGAAACACGTGCAACCGTCATTGAGATGCGCAGAAGGGCTTTATAGGAAAAGATATTGCTGCTAGTAAGATTGTAGTAACCTAAATCAACCATTTATCGGATCTTCAAGAACTTCAAGGAGGGACGTTCAATTGCTGTGAAGAAGGCTTCAGGGCACCAAAGAAAGTCCAGCAAACGCCAGGGCCGCTTCCTAAAGTTCATTCAGTTGCGGGATCAAGTCACCACCAGTGCGGAACTTCCCCAGGAACAGCAGCAAGCAAGTGTAAGTGCATCTGCATGCACAGTGGGGCAAAGACTTGTGTGGGTAGCCTGGAGTCAAGAAGGGCAGCAAAGAAACAACTTCTCTCCAAGAAAAACATCAGGGACTACTGAGGAAGGGGGTAAAGTCATTTCCTTTGAGGCATCCCATTTCTGATTGTGTGGGACATCTGGGGGGAAAAAAAAAAAAACTTGTCCGGAGACCGCTACCATCTGTCTTGTGTCATGCCAACAGTAAAGCATCCTGAGACCGTTCATGTGTGGGATTCTTCTCAGCCAAGGCACTGCGCTCACTCACAATTTTGCCTAAAAACACAGCCATGAATAAAGAACGGTACCAAAACATCTGAGAGCAAGTTATCCCAAACATCTACAAACAGTTTGGTGATGAACAATTGCTGTTCCAGCAGGATGGAAACCTGTCCATAAGGCAAAAGTAATATTTATGTGGTCAGAGAGAAAAACATGACATTTTGGGAAACTACCCAAGCCTTAGTCCCACTGAGAATTTGTGGTCAATCCTCAAATTCGGGTGGACACACAAAAAAAACAAAGATTCTGACAAACTCCAAGCATTGATTATGCAAAAATGGGCTCCCATCAGTCAAGATGTGGCCCAGAAGTTAGTTCACAATATGCCAGTGAAATTGCAGATGTCTTGAAAAAGAGAATCAACACTGCATATATTGACTCATTGTATAAATTTTGTTTGTCAATAAAAGCCTTTGACACTTTCACACAATGATTACTATTCATCATTCTTGTAATCATACATCAGTATAGCACAGAAACTAACAAAAACATCTAGTAACACAAAGGCAGGAAAATTTGTGAAAACTAAGACTGTATTTGTGTCATTCTCAAAACTTTCAGCCATGACTGTAAACTGTTTAATTCCGAACATTCTCTTATTACTCTATGTCTATCAAGTAAATACTGTAAAGTGCCAATTTTATTTAACAGATTTTTTTGGTTGGTGTTTTCAGGGGGTGGAACATGGCATTTCTGTTCACATCAATGGGGAATGTGTTTTGAGTCATAAATATTAAACCTGCAATTTAATTAATCAATTCAATCTACTAAAATAATTAATTAATCTGTCAGGGTTTTTTATTAATTAATTTTCAAACCCTTCATTAAAAAAACAGGACATTGTATCAAATTAATTACGATTTGGAGAAGGGTTCTGTCAAAAACATGTCAGAAAATCAGCCAATTTTTTTTTTTTTCCCCCAATATTGTTTTCTGTGGATGTCCCGATCCAACTTTTCCACTTCCATTCTGAGACTTGTATTTAAGTCTTAGAATTTTGGCCAATTCCGATATCGGTCCGATCTAACATTAACAATAATCACAAATAGTTCATTTTGTAGTATAGAAAATTAGAAAACTTTAAAAATTTGTAAGACGATTGAATAAAATAAAACAATTACGAAATCCTGAAAAATAACTTATGACATTATAGTAACAGATTGACTCTAAACACAGTCTACATGGTCTATAGTTGAATAGATTAAATACAAAACCAATAAAACTTTTCAAACATATATATCACTTTTACAGTGTAAAATAATTTGAGATCAATTCAATTAGCTGTTAATTCATTCGGCGCTAAAGCGATGAATGATACCGAGATGGTCTAAACTCTGGTAACCGTGTTCACTTAAACATGAAAAGTGTGGCCTTATAGTACGATCCACACCAATTATTACAGTTAATGGAAATTATGGCGTGTGTTTAAATTGACACGTAGAGCCTTGCACGTAGAACCGGGTAGAACTTTTGGGAAACGTTCCAGGAATTAGCCAAGCCTTTCGGCTAGCGTGTGTGGGGTGAGCATAGCATAATGCTAATGCTGGACGCTAAATGGCACGCTCAAGCGATACGTAACAATAATTTTCATACAATGGATCCAAATACACAAACCCTGCCTTAACAATAAACCATAGCGAGCGAAAACTCGATCCCAAATGCCCGTAATACGCTGTAATCGTCAAGTTGTTTTGAATGGTCTGACACTCACCATGTTGAACAGAGGGAGCTCCAAGCGAAACTGGTGGGAGCACTTCGCAACAACGAGAGACACGATTGGCTCAGCTACCGTCAACGGCGGAAAGGACAAAGGTAGATATTTCGTCGTGTCATCGTGCGTCAATAATGCGCAAATATGCGCAGTTAATGACTAAACTAGTTACATTTATATAATTCAAGTTGCGTTAAATCATTTTTATGTTGCTGTATTCTGGTCTGCTTTTGTCGTCAGTTTACACTGGGAACGCATTGGGCCTCCTCCATACAAATTTCCTATTACAAATTCTGCAAGGGAAACTCCATCCATCCATCCATCCATCCATCCATCCATCCATCCATCCATCCATGCATCCATCCATTTTCTTCGCTGCTTATCCTCACAAGGGTCGCGGGGAGTGCTGGAGCCTATCCCAGCTGTCAACGGGCAGGAGGCAGGGTAAACCCTGAACTGGTTGCCAGCCAATCGCAGAGCACATCGAGACAAACAGTCGCACTCACAATCACACTTAGGGGCAATTTAGAGTGTCCAATTAATGTTGCATGTTTTCTTTTTCTTTTCCGAGTGCCTGGAGGAAACCCACGCAGGCACGGGGAGAACATGCAAACTCCACACAGGCGAGATTGAACCTGGGACCTCAGAACTGAACGCTTTACTGGCTGATCCACCGTGCCGGCCAACTTAGTACATAGGTGCTATCCTCATCTATGAATAATTTTGATTATTGTTGCCCTTTATTGGGGCTGGAGCATTTTCCTCCTAAAATGTGTTGGGACATGTCTGAATTGAAAAAAATAAAAAGTTAAACAATTAAAACTGTTATGCCTTTTAAGGGAGGGAGAAAGGTAGGAAATAAAACTCTACTTTGTGAACTTTTTAATCTAATCATTGGTTCTTTTTTTCCATCCTTTAAAACATCCGTTTTCCTCCTTCTTTTGATCCTTTCCTCTACCCTTCATCCTTTTTTCCTTATTTTCCTACTTTAACACATCCTGGCTTACTTCATTCGATCCTTTCTTCTTCTGCCCATGAAATGCTGTACAAGCCTGTTGAAAAATATCAGTTTTTATACATAGTGTATCCTGGGGTGCCGATATCACCGATTTCAGAGGCGACATCAACTCCACTGTGTTTAGAGTCAGACACAGCAAAATGACTTTGGAGTATTAGGGATCATTTGGAGTACTGGCAGCAATTTCCCAATTACTGAAGTCTGTGAAGCAGCTCTCCCGGCCGTATGTCGCTGGAGTGATTTCCTATGATAGAAGAAAATGAGATATTAGACCGTTTTGGCACTTTCATCGCGCAGGAAGAATGAGCTCCATTTCTCTTTTAACCCAGCTATAGTAAATCCTGCTCATAAACTCGGCATTATGGGTTCAGATCTAAGAGATTAAAGCACGATCACTCCATTCTTTAGTCCGGCCTCGAGTTTAATTAGTTTCGTGATCACACTCTTAACTCAAAACAATTGTATCTTGCTGCCAAGGAAACAATGCTCCAGTGAGTTGAGGAGCTTCATTTGAGCAAAATTAACACTTTGCACCTCCCTTGTGGCCTCTTGATGCCAAGAAACTACAGTGGTGTGCTGACCTCTCTCTCTCTCTCTCTCTCTCTCTCTCTCTCTCTCTCTCTCTCTCTCTTCTTCTTCTTCTTCTTCTTCTTTTCCTTTCAGCTTGTCCCGTTAGGGGTCGCCACAGCGTGTCATCTTTTGCCATCTTAGCCTATCTCCTGCATCTTCCTCTCTAAACCCAACTGCCCTCATGTCTTCCTTCACCACATCCATAAACCTTCTCTTTGGTCTTCCTCTCGCTCTTTTGCCTGGGAGCTCCATCCTCAGCATCCTTCTACCAATATACTCACTCTCTCGCCTCTGAACATGTCCAAACCATCGAAGTCTGCTCTCTCGAATCTTGTCTCCAAAACATCCAGCTTTGGCTGTCCCTCTAATGAGCTCATTTCTAATCCTATCCAACCTCCGAGCGAGAACCTCAACATCTTCATTTCTGCCACCTCCAGTTCAGCTTCCTGTTGTTTCTTCAGTGCCACCGTCTCTAATCCGTACATCATAGCCGGCCTCACCACTGTTTTGTAAACTTTGCCCTTCATCCTAGCGGAGACTCTTCTGTCACATAGAACACCAGACACCTTCGGCCAGCTGTTCCACCCTGCTTGGACCCGTTTCTTCGCTTCCTTACCACATTCCCCATTGGTCGGTATTGTTGACCCCAAGTATTTGAAGTCGTCCACCCTCGCTATCTCTTCTCCCTGTAGCCTCACTCTTCCCCCTCTACTTTTCTCATTCACGCACATATATTCTGTTTTACTTCAGCTAATCTTCATTCCTCTCCTTTCCAGTGCATGTCTCCATCTTTCCAATTCTCTCTCTCTCTCTCTCTCTCTCTCTCTCTCTCTCTCTCTCTATATATATATATATATATATATATATATATATATATATATTTTTTTTTTCCCTCTAACAGTTCAATAGTAACTCAAAACACTCATATCAAAAATCATCTTTCACCATTAAAATGAAAGAGATACAATTATCCGTTCAAGCCTCCTAAACAAAACCAACATAAATGTTTCTAACATGTTTTCTATTTCATAATAAAAATAACACTCTACGTATTATACTTGATCCAAAATATCCAGCAATATCATGAATTAGAGTGTAAACACAAAGTGTTTATGGATCATGAGTTCATGTTTTATTGTAAGGGTATAATAACATTTAAAAAAAATAATGATAATAATAATGATCTTGTGTAGCAAGATAAAATAGAAATTGAACATAACCCTATAGAAAAGAACAGATTATAGAATAAGATAAAATAGAAGAATACAAATAAAAACAAACGTGTGTGATGAGCAGAATGAGTAAAGTGATCACTTGATCAGATCATCACAATAAATAGTATTTTTCAGTGTTTCTCCAGCTTTTTAAACCAAGTACCAACTAAAAAAAATGGGGTCTCACCATAACATTAACATACAGTAATGTAGGAGGCCTGAGTGTTCATAAAAATGATACAGTTACACCTAAAAAGTACATTTGATATTACACAGTAGTTATCCACACACAGTTTGAACATTGCTTTGTGCTTGAATATCATATAAAAGTGGACGAATAAATAAAAGAACTCTGCTACTTAAATAGCTGAACTTTACTAAGTGAGTGATATTTGTGGATTACACTACACGGTAATGCAATAATTCCCGAATCACTGGTGTACAGTATCAAGAATTTTATGCTTTAGTGGGACATTATCACTGTTCTTCTTCTTCTTCTTCTTCTTCTTCATTCATCCAACCATTTTCTTTTGATGCTTATCCTTATCATGAGCTGGTTGCCAACCAATCACAGGGCACGTGGATACAGACAACAGTCCCACTCACAATCACGCCAAGGGGGAATTTAGAGTGTCCAATTGACCCCTCCGTGGATATTGCGCAATCCGCGTCACTGACCAATCAGAGGCCAGAGATCTGCATAAACCAAAGCCCCTTTTTGCTCCCGCCATTTTCTCAGACAACATTGCATGGTCCAGTATAGGTTTTGTAAGCGTTTTATCGCAAATTTGGGTTATTTAACAAAAAATATGGTTAAGAGGTGTTGTCACGGACTTTGTAATAGTGACGACAGGTATCCTGAAAGGCTAGTTGGTGGAGTTCGATTCGTACCCTTTCCAAAACCAAAGACCTAGTACGAAAAATGCCTTCGATGGATCAAAATTTGTGGAAGACCGCATCATCAACTAAATCCATCTAATATCAACCGGAACAGATATGTTTCCACAAAAGTATGCCTTATATTTGATTTTCAATACATGTCTCATATAAATTAATTCGAAGTTCTTCGCTAGCATAACATTGCTACGTGTGAACGATTGACACACTTATTCTTTGTTGAGAGATATTTAGTGATGATCCGACTGCGCAAAGGTGTTGCTTTCTTGCCGGCTCGCAGCCGAAGCTTAACCAGAGTGTTTGCACCAAGGTAAGCCCTATATTTGATTTTCAATACACGTCTCGTACAAATGAATGAGATGTTTTTCGCTTGCATAACATTGCTACGTGTGAACGATTGACACACTTATTCTTTGTTGAGCGATATTTAGCGATGATCGGACTGCACAAACGTGTCGCTTTCTTGCCGGCTCGCGGCCGAAGCTTAACCAGACTGTGTTTGCACGAAGATATGTCCTATATTTGATTTTCAATACACGTCTCGTCTAAATGAATGAGACGTTCTTCACTAGCATAACATTGCTACATGTGAACGATTGACACACTTATTCTTTGTTGAGCGATATTTAGCGATGATCGGACTGCACAAACATGTCGCTTTCTTGCCGGCTCGCGGCCGAAGCTTAACCAGACTGTTTGCACGAAGATATGCCCTATATTTGATTTTTAATACACGTCTCGTATAAATGAATGAGACGTTCTTCGCTAGCATAACATTGCTACGTGTGAATGATTGAATGAAATCAGAAGCACGGCGTCTCTCTCAGTTAAGAATGTATTGTATTTAGAATCTATAATATATCGTTGATTTGAATGAAATCAGAAGCATGGAGTCTGTCTCAGTTCAGAATGTATTGTATTGTATTTGCCATTTTTACTGTTTGTCTTACGTCAGCGCACGTGGCGTGACGTCACTTCAGGAGGCGTGATTAAGTGCCCTGTACGGAGGGGTCAATTAATGTTGTATGTTTTCGAGATGTGGGAGGAAACCAGAGTGCCCGGAGAAAACCTACGCAGGCACGGAGAGAACATGCAAACTCCACACAGGCGGGACCGGGATTGATCCTGGATCCTCAGAACTGCGAGGCCAACACTTTACCAGCTGAACCACCGTGTCCTTCTTCTTCATCTTATCATTATTATTATTAAAAGAAAATCATCACACAACTACGAGTATCAATCAATCACTATTGCATTGACACTTAACTCTGCATCCAGTCTGCATCCATCTATTCATTCTGTTGAGGGTCAAGGGATGCTCAAGACAATCCCAGCTAATGTCAGTGGAAAGGGGGGACCGCACCCGAAACTGGTCGCCAGTTAGTTGCAGGGCATGCACACAGTTTGTTGAACATTCTTCCGATTGTATCGATCCGAATTGTTACGAACTGAAAAAAAGAATTAGCATGAATAAATAAAAGCAAAAACATAACAGAGGCTCGACTGTCATCGCGGCGTTCCCATTGCCATTTCTTATGTGACTTTATGTCGTGGCGTTCTATTTATAATTCCTCTCTTAACACACTTTTGCCAGTGCTTGATTGGAGTGTGCGGGATTGATCGGCCGTGTATGAGCCTGTCAATGTTGGCCTGCAGTCGTTTCAGCCCCCACCTCTCGTTTGGACTCCAGCACGGTTGACCTGCCTTGGGGGCACTCTTCTCTCAACTCGCGATCGGTTTCCTGTCAAGCATGCTCACCGTGACCATCAACAGCACAAAATCACATTCGTTGTATTTCCTCCTCCAAGGAAATAAGGAACACTGTGGTTGCATCAGATGAAAGAGTGTGTGCTGTGAGCTCATATTTAACGTTAATGATGTTCATTTGGCCTTAAATTGGTTCAGTAAAGGTGTACAATATGTACAGTATTATTTTCCCGTTATGTTGTTAATGCAATTTATGATCAATTATGCCGTAATAATGAGTAAAATAAATTAATTTTAAATTATTTTTAATTTTTAAAATTATTTTTTATATTTTATATGAAAGTAGTTTCAAGTGTAAATTTAATTACCTTAATATTTTTCATTAAATAATATGTTAATGAATTTTAATCATCAATCTATTCTCTGAGCCGCTTATCCCCACAATGGTGATGGAAGTGCTGGAGGCTATCCCAGCTCTCGTGGGAAAGGAGATGGGGTACACCCTGAACTGGTTGCCAGCCAATTACAGGGCACATAGAGACAGACAAACAGCCGCACTCACAATCACACCAAGGGGCAATTTAGAGTGTCCAATCAATGTGGCATATTTTTGGAATGTGGGAGGAAACCGGTGTGCCTGGTGAAAACCCACGCAGGGACGGGGAGAACATGCAAACTCTGCACAGGTGGGTCCGGGATCAGAACTGTGAGGCAGATCTGCTTACACATCACTTCACCCTGCCCCCACACTACTTCATAAAAAACATAAATGGGTCTTTTTTTTTAGTAATTTATCTTGTGAAATAATTAGTTGTTTGTTTGATTGTCAATAAAGAAAATAGTCAAATATTTTAACATAGAGTACACATTTAACAATTTGAAATTAACATTGTATCATAGAGGAATTAATTTTATTTAAAGGAATTCTGAATGATGGAAACCAAAAAAATGGGAATGAATTGTATTTGCAATTTTTAAATGAAGTGTTTTAGATCTTTTATAGAGATATTTTGCCCTATTTTTTTTACCCTATCGAGAAAGAGACTAGACTAATAATACGAACACAGATAAGAACCCATCTCACTATATTAAAACTCAAATGTGACCGCTGAATTTTTTTCTGCAGATATTGGTTAATCAAAATATATGTATTTGTATTTCAAATGACATAATTTATATAATTTATAATTTATATTTATAATTTGTTAGCTAATTCAAGTGTTGTAAACAACAAAAAAACTCAGATCTATAGCAAAAACACTTCACATGAACCTTTATACATTTGTATCCATTCCATTGAACAATTGGTTAATTGGTGATATTTTATTCTACCACAAGAAAATGAAAATGAATTATTATTTCTTTTATAAATGAACTATTTGTCACATTAGACATGCGCATTTTATGTGGCCCTTGAGAACAATAGTTTTGCCCACCTCCCGCCGCCATTCTATTATGCACGTTTGATGGTGGTCTTTTTTAAAATAAATTATACATGTGGCCTGGGGAGATGAATTAACTGTGTTGTTTCATTGCCTCAGGGTAGCTTGTAGAACAAACACACAAACAACAACAAAAAAACATAATGTCCACTCATCTGCTTGATTATCGGCTGCTGTGATCAATAATGACAGTGGAGCTCAGAAAATCTTTATGGCATCAACGTGCGGCCTGCCTCTTCTGGGCTTTGTAGACACTGTACATGGGGAACTTTTAGGCCATGAAGTTTCTAGGGGTGTCGCACCCATGGGGGATGTGGGTGCGTGGCAACAGCCCCACTTTTGACACACGAATTTTGCATGATGCCCCCCCCCCCGCCCATCTTTTATTTTTCAATAATATTGGGGGCCATGTCAAATATTTTTTGGGGGGCTATGCCACGGGCCACAAAGAAGATGGAAGCTGATAACAAATGGCCACTGGGCCGTAGTTTGGAGATCAGTGGTTTAAATAAAATCAACAAAAAAGTAAATTTTGGGGACTTGTTGCTTTGGGTTCGTGCATCTGTCACAAATGTCACGACAGAACCGGAAAGGGTCAGGCTCCTCAGTACAATATATCCATCCATCCATCCATCTTCTTTTGCTGCTTATCCTCATGAGGGGCGCGGGCAGGGCTGGAGCCATCCCAGCTGTCAACGGGCAGGGTGTACCCCCCTGAACTGGTCGCCAGCCAATCGCAGGGCACAACGAGACAAACAGCCGCACTCTCAATCACACCTAGGGGCAATTTATAGTGTCCAATTAATGTTGCATGTTTTTGGGACGTGGGAGGAAACCCACCCAGGCACGTGGAGAACATGCAAACTCCATGCAGGCAGGGCCGGGCTCGAACCTGGGTCCTCAGAACTGTGAGGCCAACGCTTTACCAGCTGAGCCACCATGAGTACAATATATGTGAATATGAATCAAAATTCAGACAGAAAGCTCTTTTTTAGATTTAAATCTCTCAGTTATAATGTAGTCCCCCTCCCAAAAAAAAAGGCATCATAATAATCAGTTATGAGAAATGTTGTTGCATTTATCTGCACTGTCTGATATTGAGACATATTTCTGGTCTGGGGGTGCAAAAATCTTTACCCACACATGTATTTATTATGGGGGGGAAACCATTTTGGAATTAGAACAAACAATTTTGATTTTGGAGGTTCCACTGTAAAAAAAAAAAAAAAAAAAAAAGTAAACTAAAGCAGTACCATGGAAGAGTTTTGCAAAACTAGTATTTTCGAATATTTTGTCCCTGCAGTAGAACAACCACGTAGACGATCACAAATGTTTTGGTCAGTGCAGAGCTTTTTTGATTCGGGCATATCCATCGCCGATATCAAAAGGAGTCTTTCAACTGCGTTATTTGCAATCACACATGCACATTCATCCATGTTTTACCAGTTTTCCCCTTCATGAATAAGACAGACAAAGAGACATGCTGAATGTCAAAAAATAAATGTCAGACACTGCGTCCAGATACTCGTGAAATTGGCGAACGGTACTATTGGGAGGTAAGTCATTGTCGATCGGCTTTGCCTTGTCTAATTGTCCCATTTGTAATAGCTGAATGAGTCTCTCTGGTGGGGGCTTCTCAGGCACGTTGTCAGAAAAAGAATTGGTTGGGCATTTGTTGACGTCCTGTTGCCATCAGCACAAGACAGTAGGATGCGCTGTGTCGAACAAAAATACATGTACTGTAATTGAAACACCCTCGTAGACATTATTGAAATGGTCTCAGGCACACCGGTGGAATGCTCTTATATACTAAAGGCGATACATATTTTGCTAACATACACTAGCAAAATGGTCTCATTCATATGAAACATATTTCAGTATAGCTATAATCTCAGCACGTGTCAGTATATCACATGACTGTATTTCAGCATTACAATAGCGAGTGTGAGGGTTTTTCAATAGTGTGTGCAGGTGTTGCGGTACTGAATGTGAGAATATTTCATTTGTGACTCTGAAAGCATTTCAGTTGGGTATTTGAGTGAAAAAACTACAGGTAGGTCGTGTAGTGTGTAAAGGTTTCAGTCATATGTACTGCATAGATATTTTCAGTAATGTGTGTAAAAGCGTTTCAGTTGTGTGAGTGGTAAAAAGTTCAGTAGGGTGTGAGAGTCTTCCAGTTGCGTGTATGGTAGGTGTTTAGTTGTGTGTGAAAGTTTTTGGTGTCACTGAATGAATTAAACTCATAAGTCAAGGTACCGGTATACACTAGAGTCTTAAGATACAGTACGAGTAACAAGAGTTGTGCTTTTTCAAGAAATGACTCATTTGTCTTCATTTGTGTTTGGATTAGTGAGCAAAAATTTTAGATCTGAGTGCTGTAAAGGGGCAGTGAACTCAAAACACTTCACAACCAGTAACAGTGTGGTAGATTATCATGAATTGTTCAAAAAACAGCATTCAAAGTGTTGACTGCCACTCCTGGTTGACGTTTACTGGCAAATTAAAATTCTGTTTTGTATTAAGGTGGCTTATCATGGTGCCGAGCCGGGCCACTTTAAGGCGTTGTTCATTGCTGACATCGTCCGGTCCACTTCTGAGGCAGAGATTAGGCGTCGTGGCCCGGCGCTGCAACAAGCCACCTTGGCCGACAAGGCCAGCTGTGACGAGGTGGCTGCCGGCCTTGGTGGCTCGTTGCAGGCGGTTGGGGTGGCTCATTTTTGCCGCCGAGGTGGCTTATCTTAGCGCCGAGCCGGGCTGCTTTACGGCGTTGTTCATAGCCGCCGCCGTCCGTGAAGGACAAAACCATCGAGCTGGGGCCCTTTACAGCGATGTTCATAACCGCCGCCGTCCGCGAGCCCGACACACAGCCTTCGCTGAGGCCGTGACCGGCGGACGCGGTGCCTCGGGTGGGGTGGCTCATTTTATTATTGGCTGGCACCAGTTTGTTGATCTTCATGTCCCGTTCGTGTGCTCCGTTATCCCTGATCGAACCTGTGTGTACCGACCATTGCATGTTCTCCGACCAACCTTGTAAGCCTGACTCCTTTGATACTTCTGCCTGCGTTGATTGTTCCCCTGTGTACCGACTCCTGCCTGCCCGCTCATCTGCTCTCTTCGCCCGACGTCCCAACTACCGCTGCTGCACCGGACTGCCTGCTCGATCCCCTACCTCTGCATATAATAATCGTTTCTCCTTGAACTACCTGGCATCTTCCGAGTCCTGCATTTGGGTCCTACTCCCGTTCCGATGGGACTTGATAGAACGAACTGACCACAACAGGACCCAGCAGGAAAGACCCGGCGTCGCCGGGACCGACGCAAGGTAGACCGTCTGCCGGAGGACCAAGCCTGTCCGATCCGGGTAGGCTCCCTGATGTCCTCCGCTTCCGTGTCTTACGCTCCGCCAGCGAGGTATGAATACGTCCCGAACACGACCCGTCCGGCTCCTCATATTGTTCTGGACTCTGACTTTTCGGAATATGAGGAGGACCGTGCTTTGTATGACCGTCTGCCGGAGTACGACTCCGATTATTCTGATTATGAATCTGCTCGTCCGATCTTTCATCCCAGTCAGTTTGTTTCATCTCCCCGCATTTCCAGCACCCGAACGTCTTCGCCCGGTAGGTTTAAGTACACCAATCCGTATGAGGGAACCCGCTTGGCCATCTACCCGGGACCTCCGCGTGGCGGCCAGAGGAGACGCCCCGTCCGGGCGCTTCCCGGTGCCTCCCGCTGCGCGGCAACTAAGACATCGTCCTCCCACTCCTCGCCGGCAACGGCGAAACCGGCAGACCCGCAGCTGGTGGCGAAGCTTCTAACCCAGAGGGAGGAGGAGTCGCCAAATCACGAGGCGTTCCGCCGCGAAATGCGGGCAGAGATAGAGCGGCAGAGCGCGGAATTGGTGGCTCTCATGGCCCAGGTCCGGCAAGGATTGGCGAACCAGCCGAGCTACGCTGACGTCGCAACGGCGACGGACTTGCTGCTGACGCAGGTTCACGTGGCAGTTCGAACTGACCCGCTCCCGAGACACGCCCACGTGTCAGTTTCGACTGACTCTCTGCCTAGTCTTGTTCACGTTGTCATGGAAACCGACCTGCCCCCTCGCCAAGTGCACGCCGCAGTGGGTACGGACTCGCCACCTTGCCAAGCGCACGTAGCTGTGGAAACTGACCCGCCTCCTCGCCATTCCCACGTCGAGGTTTTGGCTGTTCCGAGCAGAGTTCACGCGGCAGTTGGAACTGACCCGCTCCCGAGACACGCCCACGTGTCAGTTTTGACTGACTCTCTGCCAACTCTCGTACACGTTGCCCTGGAAACGGATTCGCCACCGCGCCACGCCCACGTTGCTATTTCAATGGATGCACTGCAAGCTCACGTGGCAGTGGGGACCGACCCGATGCCGCCTCACGTTGCTGTCCAGGAGGTGGCGACGTCTCCACAGCTGCTTCTCGTCCGTGCTCTGGAGTGCCAGTGGCGACCGGCCCGCGGACGCTCCACACTCCTGCTCTGTCGGCGACTGGCCCGCGGTCGCTCCCCGTTCCTGCTCTGTCGGCGACGGGCATGCCCATACGTTCCTGTCCAGGAGGTGGCAGAGGTGACACTGACTCTGCCTTCTCACGTTGCTGTCCAGGAGGTGGCGACGGTTCCCCAGCCGCCTCACGTTCCCGCCCAGGAGGAGGTGGAGTTGGTGATGCTGCCTCCGCCTTCTCACGTTGCTGTCCAGGAGGTGGCGATGGTGTCGCCGCCTTCTCACGTTACTGTCCAGGAGGTGGCGATGGTGTCGCCGCCTTCTCACGTTGCTGTCCAGGAGGTGGCGATGGTGTCGCCGCCTTCTCACATTGCTGTCCAGGAGGAGGCGATGGTGTCGCCGCCTTCTCAGGTTGCTGTCCAGGAGGAGGCGATGGTGTCGCCGCCTTCTCACGTTGCTGTCCAGGAGGGGGCGATGGTGTCGCCGCCTTCTCACGTTACTGTCCAGGAGGAGGCGATGGTGTCGCCGCCTTCTCACGTTGCTGTCCAGGAGGAGGCGATGGTATCGCCGCCTTCTCACGTTGCTGTCCAGGAGGAGGCGATGGTGTCGCCGCCTTCTCACGTTGCTGTCCAGGAGGTGGCAATGGTGTCGCCGCCTTCTCACGTTGCTGTCCAGGAGGTGGCGATGGTGTCGCCGCCTTCTCACGTTGCTGTCCAGGAGGAGGCGATGGTGTCGCCGCCTTCTCACGTTGCTGTCCAGGAGGGGGCGATGGTGTCGCCGCCTTCTCACGTTGCTGTCCAGGAGGAGGCGATGGTGTCGCCGCCTTCTCACATTGCTGTCCAGGAGGAGGCGATGGTGTCGCCGCCTTTCAGGTTGCTGTCCAGGAGGAGGCGATGGTGTCGCCGCTTCTCACGTTGCTGTCCAGGAGGGGGCGATGGTGTCGCCGCCTTCTCACGTTACTGTCCAGGAGGAGGCGATGGTGTCGCCGCCTTCTCACGTTGCTGTCCAGGAGGAGGCGATGGTATCGCCGCCTTCTCACGTTGCTGTCCAGGAGGAGGCGATGGTGTCGCCGCCTTCTCACGTTGCTGTCCAGGAGGTGGCAATGGTGTCGCCGCCTTCTCACGTTGCTGTCAGGAGGAGGTGGCGATGGTGTCGCCGCCTTCTCACGTTGCTGTCCAGGAGGAGGTGATGGTGTCGCCGCCTTCTCACGTTGCTGTCCAGGAGGGGGCGATGGTGTCGCCGCCTTCTCACGTTGCTGTCCAGGAGGAGGCGATGGTGTCGCCGCCTTCTTACGTTGCTGTCCAGGAGGAGGCGATGGTATCGCCGCCTTCTTACGTTGCTGTCCAGGAGGAGGCGAAGGTGTCGCCGCCTTCTCATGTTGAGATCCAGGAGGAGCTGGGGAGTTCTGTTGAGCCACCCTGGAGCTGGAGAGACTTCGGGATGGCGGTCATGGCTCTGGTCCTTCTCTCCATCATCCTATTCGCTCCAGATGGCTCCCAGCCGCTTCATGACCTGGCCTCATTGGTGACCAATCCACGGCTGCCAACTGACCAAGCCTCGGTGGCGACCAATCCCCGGTCGTCTTGCAACCAGGGCGTGGGAGGTTCTCGTCCGGAGCAGTGGCCTGCCTTGTTCTGGTTCCTGCTTCGCCGTTTGGTTCCTCACAGAGGTCATCTGCCGGAATCGCCCCTTGGCGACCCTGGTGCTTGGCTTCTGGGTCGTCCTCCTGACCTGTCCACCCGTACGCCTTGTGTTTGGTGGCCTGGATGGCCACCAGACTGGGGTTCTGGGGGGATGGGCGTGCCCTCCTCCGGACACCCCTTCCGCCCACCCCTACCTGTGTTAATTATTGTCTGTTTTTTTTTGTTTAGGCACGTCTGGGAGCTGTGCCTTTGGGGGGGGGGGGGTACTGTCATGATCCTGCCACTCCAGCATGAGCTGTGTGGGTGTCCGTGCAGGTGCGCTGATTGGGAGGTGCACACCTGCGCCTCATGCAGCCTGATTATGCTGTGGATTTATATGACCGCGATGACAACTGGCCGGCGCCAGCTCGTTGATCTTCATGTCCCGTTCGTGTGCTCTGGTATCCCTGATCGAACCTGTGTGTACCGACCTTTGCATGTTCTCCGACCAACCTTGTAAGCCTGACTCCTTCGATACTTCTGCCTGCTTTGATTGTTCCCCTGTGTACAACTCCTGCCTGTCCGCTCATCTGCTCTCTTCGCCCGACGTCCCAACTACCGCTGCTGCACCGGACTGCCTGCTCGATCCCCTCCCTCTGCATATGATAAACGTGTCTCCTTGAACTACCTTGCATCTTCCGAGTCCTGCATTTGGGTCCTACTCTCGTTCCGATGGGACGTGACGGCGACGATTGTACTTTACTCCCAAAGTCCATTTCCTTCACACGATGCTTTCAATGAGTTATGCTGTGTGTTGCGTATTAGAAGCACTCAAACCTCAAATGCATCCATCATGCATACACACGTGAGAAATCCATCATAAACGGATTAATTAAAATGTGAGAGCCTAACAGCCCTGTGACATAATATTCATCAAATTCATAGCGTACCGTACACGCCAAGCCATTTTTGCTCCATGAATCTTTTTTTTTTTTTAATTCACCGCTTATCTCTTGCAAGTAAGTAACTGAGCTGCAGTGTAATCTGTGGCTTTAAAGTGAAAATTTCTTTGTGACACAATTTACTCTGTACCCCATTTCAAACGCATTTGATTTGCGTTACTATCTTGAAGTAGCAGCACAGCTCCTTCCTCTCAAAGGAAAGGAAAAAAAACACACACACACAGAGAAGTGACACCTTTCTTGCTATTCTTCCTCTGGTATGACGTGACACAGCAGTCAATTAACTATGACACCGTACATTCGTCTGTGGGTAGTATCCGGTATCAGACTGGGAAGCCGTTTTAGAATTTATTTCAAAGATTCTATATCCAGCTTAAGATCCGTGTACTAGTTTGGGGTGGAACACTCGATACCAGTCTTGGGACTGGCGGGAGCGAGACATGTCCACTCATCCATCCATCCATTCATTTTCTTAGCCGCTTATCCATACGAAGGTCGCGGGGAGTGCTGGAGCCTAATCCAGTTGTCAACGGGCAGGAGGCGGGGTACACCTTGAACTGGTTGCCAGCCAATCACAGGACACATGGAGACGGACAACAATTGCACTCACAATCATATCTAGGGGCAACTTAGAATGTCCAATTAATGTTGCATGTTTTGGGCATGTGGGAGGAAACCGGAATGCTCGGAGAAAACCCACGCAGGCACGTGGACAACATGCAAACTCCACACAGGCGGTGCTGGGATTGAACCGAGGTCCTCAAAACTGTGAGGCCAACGCTTTACCAGCTGATCCACTGTCCCGCCCCATCTCCGGTCACTCAACAGTAATTAAATTTGTTTTTCTCAACCACAATGACTTCATATTTGAAACAATATGCAAATGAAACACTGCGGTGTGCAAATTCTTCTATAGTGAAGTGCTTTATGAATTGATTGATGTATTAATGCTAACAACATTTTGAAATAGCACAAGTAGTATTCGTAGCACACAATTTTACCTAAGTAGTAATGTGGTGTTCTAATGTTGTGTAGAAATTGGGAAAAATGTCATACAGTAGTCACTAGTGGAAGCCACTTCGGAAAAAACAGAGCTAGTAAGACACATTCGTTCTACTTCTGCACCCGAGTTGTTCTGCTTGTGGGAATAAATGTCTTAATAGGTAAGAGGTAAGTTGAGGTGTACTAGTATGCTAGTTTACATCCTAGCAGTGCATCAGCATGCATATGTCAACTAGTTCACAGTTTTTACCTCACTTGTAACATGTAGTTGTCTTACTATTATGCAAGGGTTTTCTTAAAAGTGTGAAGACGGAGCATACTAGGATATGGACCTTAAGTTGGATATTGGTCAATTGACTTGCTATAATCAGACGGAATGGTTTTATGGAGATAAAGTTACCCCTCAGCAAACAATCAGAATAAAAACTCTCCCGATCGGAAGCAACATGTCATTTTGGAAAGGATGAACATCAGCTGTGGAACGGGACCCACTCCCCCAAGAGATAAGAGTGGGCAGTAGGCTGTGAAATGAGGAAACTTTCTGAATCCCGAAACACCTCTCGCCAAATAAACACATGTACCACAGGGAGCGTTTGACGTGGGTTAAGCGAGAGCACACGAAAAGGCCTGGCACATCTGGCGACAACAATTAGACATGGAACGCCGACCACAACGCGGGCCACTTGAGAGCACAACAGCTTGTTTTTGGTTTTCATTTTTGGCGCACGCAGCCAAGTGGCTTGTCGCATCCCAATGTGGGGCAAACGTATGGAAGTAATCGGACAGGGAGAGTTTGTGAGAGTTTTATCCTACTCCATCCTCATTTTGCTGCTTTGAACTCAGACATCTCAACTGCGAGGCAGACGCACTCACCACTCGTCCACTGTGCTGTCCGTGTAGGAAACTCATTTCAGGCAAACCCAAAGAAATGAGTGAATATATTATTCGTTCAAGGCAATTCATCATTTGCCATTTGTACATTTCTGACTGTATTTCCAGTTCCCGGATTTCATTCCAATTTAAAAGCCTCCGGGAGACTCCCGGCGAGTCGGGCAGACTTATTGTCCTCCCAGATGTGGCGACCGATGCAGCATTAGGATATTCACTTCTCTGGCTGCACCTGCTCCCAATCTGTAATGAGCTTGAGGTGTGCACATGCACGACCTAAATACCACCTCCCCCCTCCTCCTAAAAAAAAACAAAAAAACGAAACAAAAAAAAAAACAGCTTGATAGGAAGCTGGCGCCAGATTGTCACAAATAACAACAATAAGCCATTTATAACTTGACTGTCAGTGTGGGTGTTTAATTAAAGCGAACCCCCTTGACTGCATCTGCAATGTGAGGAAGACGTGTGAAATTGAAAGAAGCTGTTGGAGGCATAAACATTACTGGCTGCCAAGCAAATGAATGGCCATTTGTTTAGTCTTAAAGGGCGTCCGCTGCATATTGAATGAAACCTCATCAATACTGCTTATGTATTGGAACATCATATATATTTTAAGAAAGGCATTAATTAACTACTTGAATATTAATAAACAATCCAAGTTTGCTTTAATGAGATAATACTTCACCAGAAAGTATTTTGTGACAACTCAAACTATAACACACACGCACAAACACACAAAATGAGACTGAGAAAGGGCTTTTAATGGCAACATAATTACTTATTTTTAGAAATACAACTAAGATCCGTGCTGTGAGCGACACTGACTCACCGTATGGCTCACGTTGAATGTCGGCGACTATATTTATATGGTTTTCACTTGATGATCTGCGTCATCTGGTCTCACAATTTTGAGACATCGTGACACATTATACTATAAATGCTCTGTTTGAGTGTCAGCTCCCTGACTTGTCTGACTTTCAACGTTTCAGAATTTATTTTCCTCATAACTGACTTGACTGCCTTAGATTCACCCCCAATCGTTATTTTCCACTCACAAAATGTGCTAATCTCAAATCCAAAGGAATGCGATGCCACTATTTACATTGATCTGTTCGTCATTACGAACTGGAATCTCTCCACAGGGGGGTAAAGGATAGACCCAGGTGGTGGCGCACTTTCAATCCCTTTCTTGAAGAAAATAACCACGTAAGGATCACATTCGTTCACGGGCTGTTGATAGCCACAATTTACACAGAATAACTCAACATGTGGAATAGCGAACAGTTAGCCTGAGCTAGCACGGCCAACTGCAGACTTTCATCGCTGACTCTGGCATCACTCAACAGGCCAGCCCCTGCCTCTTAAGACACCGCACAAATTCACAGATACTACACAATGTGAGGATGGCAACACCAAATGAACAAAAAAAAATACCTGCACCTACCATGGATATTTTTTTAATTGGTAGTATGTGTAAAGCTAGATATAGTATTTGGTCACTCTTCTGCAGCCTGCAGTTAAATGCACGCTGACCTTGGTTTTCCCTTGCAATTCAATATGAATCTGATAGTTTGTTGACATTTCCTTTCATCACATCTCCATCTTGGACACATCTAGCTGCATCTGCATATCTGGCAATCCCCGATTGTTAATGAGATATCGTGTCAAACAGCCATTCTCTGTTTTCTTGACTCATTTCACTCACATCAACAAAGAGTTTTATCTGCGGCAAACAGTCGGGCAGATGGCATTTTTCCAGCCTACTCTCATTTGGAGCTGCGTTCGTGTCATTCCTCAAATGCTCTGATAGCGCAAGTCGTCCCTGTCAGGCAGCAGACAGACATTCCATTAAAAGAGCACGGGCAACTCGTTTCCTCACAACATTCATCCCATTCGGCCTCACTTCACCGCGTCCAGACGAGAGAACTTTTCAATCTGCCGTTCATAGGAATTGATAAACATCTCCTCCGGGAGCTGTCGTGTGCTCAGCGTATCGTCGATTTGGAAAAGATCAGCCTCAGAGAAGCTGTTAAATATAAAATACTTTATTTTGTCACGCTGTCTAATGTGGCGCTCGGGAGCGCGAATAGGTTTACTCTCTTGGATCAAACATCCCTTATCCCTGTGTAATGATGGCTCTCAATCACTGAACACGCACAAAACTACGGTGGGCGCTTTGTTGTGATCGCTGCTGTGAAATGAAGGTGAAAATAATCCCTGAAGATTCCAATGATTGCGGCTCAAAGGATTAAATCGACCGTATGCTTTACTTTACTTTAGTATTTTCTTAGTTTATTTCCCCCCAAATGAACAAACTGCGTCATGCAGGAATCCCAAACCTTGGAAGACAATATACATATTTTAAGTTCTACAGGCAGATTTTCATATGCAGCACTGTGTTTTAATAAAGTCAAGTAATATTTATGACACAATAAAGTTTTTTTAAAAAAAAGATAATTGGGCCTGGCGGCAAGGTGGGTCAACTGGCAAAGCATTGGCCTCACAGTTCTGAGGTCCCGGGTTCAATCCTGGACCCGCCTGTGTAGAGTTTGCATGTTCTCCCTGTGCCTGCATGGGTTTTCTCCGGGCACTCCGGTTTCCTCCCACATCCCAAAAACATGCAACATTAATTGGACACTCTAAATTGCCCCTAGTTGTGATTGTGAGTGCAGCTGTTTGTCTCGATGCGCCCTGCGATTGGCTGGTAACCGGTTCAGGGTGTACCCCGCCTAGTGCCCGTTGACAGCTAGGATAGGGTACAGCACTCCCCGCGACCCTTGTGAGGATAAGCGATGAAGAAAATGGATGGATAATTGGGCTTTGATCAGAACGGGACAATTGGACTCAAACTAATTTGTCTAAGAGGATGTGCATCACCATCTAGGTGCTCCGTCCCGTGTTTGTTTTGGTAACCATGTGGGGAATATGATATATACAGAGATACTGCACGTAGATGATAACAGTAAAAAAGATTGAGCTATAGTAATATTAATCATTGTATGCAGAGGATAAAGAATATATTATGTGTATTGTTGTACGCGCTACCTGCAAGTGTGTTACTGTACAAATATAAGTTGTTTAAAGCTGTAGAATTACCACACAGCTGATGCTATTTTTTTTTAGCCTGTCTGTGACTTTTTTTGTGTGTTTCCATTAAGCCAGCTGACTTTTTTTCAGAAAAGCTTATGTTGTGTGATTCAATACACAATGTGTCTTCCTTTTTTTTAGGTTCAGTGTTAAAGTAAACTTCAACTGGGAGTGGCAAAAATAACTTGAGGCAAGCATTTGGCATTTGTGACATGCAAGTTTTTCTTGTGAGAGATACCTCGTATATGTTTTATGTAGATGTGAAGACATGTAAATAACGTGAATGGTGCAAAAACAATACTCATGGTAGCACATCATTGTTTTCTGAATAACTCCAGTGTGAAGTAGGTTCTGCATCTTGAAGAGGCGTTCACCTTCACATCAGTCTGCCCCACCTGCCATTAGAGCCGTGCTGCATTCAAAGGCTAATGTGATGTGACAGTTGTCAAACCACGCGGCAGGTCACCTCACATCCTTCGAGGAAAGCTCATTCTGCGGTTCCTGCTTTTTATAGCATCCCTGTTTTGAAAAAAGAAAAAGGAAAAAAAGAAATGTGACCGTGTCATATCTGCGAGTGGGCTTTGCTCATACAACAGAGACTGAGAAGTCATTGAGGTTACAGTCAATTCTACCTTGAACACAGTAAATAATGCCCATTGTGATTGTGATTGTAATTCGTCGACGTGGACAATTCCATCCAGTTCATCGCTGCCTCGCTTTGAAAGATGCGTGGGGCCAGACGGCAGAGACATTGTAGCCCTTGTAACAGAAAACAGGTCAGGAAAGATGTATTTTTTTCGGGTTGCGGACATAATTTGATGGCTAACTATATTTTTAGAAGTGGCCAAATAAGGAACTGGCAATAAGGAAGCGGCGAAACTCGTACCTATGAATTTGTCCCTACTGAAATGAAGAGAAAACACATTACTCCATTCCAGTTCACCCAAAATGCGAGTTTAAAAAAAAAATATATGTAAAAATATAATATTTTCATCCATCCATTTTCTGAGCCGTTTATCCTCACAAGGGTCGCAGGAGTACTGGAACCCATCCCAGCTATCTTTAGTAGAGACGCAGGGGACACCCTGAGCTGGTTGCCAGCCAATCACGGGGCACACAGAAACATACAACCATTCGCACTGACATCCACGCCTATTGGCAATTCGGAGTCTTCAATTAACCTACCATGCATGTTTTTGGGATGTGGGAGGAAACCGGAGTGCCCGGAGAAAACCCACGCAGACACAGGGAGAACATACTAACTCAGCGGTCACCAACGCGGTGCCCGCGGGCGAATGGTAGCCCGCGTGGACCATATAAAGGCGCCCGCGAGGTTTGTTTGCAAGCAAAAGCTGCTTATTTAGGAATGGGTAAATTTGTATACGTTTGGATTTTACATCATGTTAATTTATATCCATTTCCTCTTTCCAATAAACCTATAAAATATTTGAAATGAGAACTCAAACGGGAGTTCCGCTTACATGATCATCTACGAACCAGAATGAGGGAAACATTTGTTTTGTCGATTGCTGAGTCTTTGCGCAGGATTTACTGTGCTTATGCAAGTCACTTGGGAGTCTACAATCCTCATTAATAGTGAGCTATGCTTTTAATAGAAAAAAAAAATGCCATGCAATTGCTATTTCTTCTCTGGTAAGAGATTTCATCTGCACTTATGAAGTCTCTCTCTCTCTCTTTCACTCTCATACTCTATCTCTTGCTTAGACTTCCATAACAAGATGGCCACAAAGGAGTATTTATTGAGGAGAGGATGATCCCATAGGCAGCAATGTACATGAGAAGCCGTTAAAGACAACTTAAAAAAAAAGGCTCAATCTTATTATTGGTTACAAACCAATATGTTATTAGCGTTTGAGTAATATAGAAAGATGTAATACAAAAATTGTGTAAGAGTGCAAGTATGGCTTGCTACTTGTCACCATCCCTGACCGTCGACCTCTTGTCTCAGAAGCTCAGTCGACATCATCACTCTTCACTATACACCCCCCCCCCCACACACACACACACACTCTATCCTTATTAATCTATCCTTATTATTGCAGTCCAATTTACGCTCCCTTCTGCCTACGGCTTTCCGTCAAGCCTTGATGACAGAACCGCCGAATGTATTTTGTGGAGTTGATGTTAATAATGTGCTTTAGAGGAAAAGAAAGGGAAGAAAGAAGAAAACAATACGCACACACGTTAATGCTATTACAATTTCAGTTTCAAGATGATTCTGACAAAGACCATTACCGGTTTCTTAATCTAACAAACTGGTAATTCTAAAATTCATTAAAAGAGACGTGGGTCAAGTTTGACCTTTGTAATTTTGATATCACCTGTACGCAAGAATTACATTATTTTATCATTTCCATTTTTTTAGTGTACTTTGGCACACTTTAGAAAAAGCCATAACATTATAAGGTGAAAGAATGACAGGACATTTATTATCAATTGTCAAAACGGATAACGCTCAAAATATATAGTAATAAAGAAGACATTTTGAATATGTTATACAGTCACAATGTCATTTAATGATATAATTAGGAATATGCCCGATAATGGAAGGAAAAACAACGTGTCATGTAACAGAGGGGAGGACGTGCCAAATAAATTGAAGAATTGAATCCACTCTAAAAAAGTCAGTTTTCACAAAAAAGCCTACGAGAACTTTATCTGGATTAATTTGAGGTATTTTATAGCGTGGGGGGGTAGGGGGGGTCTCTGACTCCCACTTAACACGAGTTTCAATACCGTTGGATGATTGTGAACATATGGCATATCCCCAGTTATGAGAGGGTGTGTAGACTTTTGCCACCACATTCTCAGTTGTTTACTTTTATCTCCCTTCTTGAAATAATTTCAAAAAAAATCCTTTGCGATTCTAGGTGATATTAGTGGTGATTGTGAAACGTGAAACTCTTGATCTTTGTCTGATTTAATTTTTTTTTCATTTGAACCGGCGTGACAGGGGACAAATAATACACCGGAAAGCCGATGAACACTTTTAGTTGGATGGACCGCCTCAGACCTGACTGTACTTTGCTTTTTACACTGTTCTTTCCTTGACGTTTAAACCATTCGCTGTCAAAAGCAGCTCCCTCTAGAAATGGCCTAGTGGGTTCTCATTATATCTTAAAATGTCATCGCTGCATCAGCAGGTGACCAGCACAGTGACGCGCAGACAGCTTGTCACACTCTCCCTGAGTTTGTGTCCTCGTCGGCATTTTGACAGCTTTTGTGTGTGTGTGTGCACGAGCGCTGGTGTGCGTTGCTTCCAGCGGGATTTCTTGGGAGTTCAATAACCTCCTGACCCCTTCCTAATGCCAACCGCATGGCTGCTCCAGGGGCGACTGCTGTCACTTCCCTGTCACATGGCATCGCTACATAAGAATACGTACGCAACGACCAGTGGGGTGGAATAGCGACGTACAATTGTAGTAGCGCCTTGAGAGATGAGTTTAATACTTTCCATGATTACGCTCCGAAGATAAATCAATCGTATCTCAAACTGTCTTTCCCCATTAACGTGTTAATATGTCCTATTTTTGCAATGGAAAATAGCACTCTATAATACATGAACATAATTAATATGAACGTAATGATTTAATCAGTTAATCAGATTCGTTGTGGCTCTTTCTGGTGTGTTGTCTTGCCACAGTATGATAAAGTTATCTAAACAAAGGGAAAAAGTTTCACAAATATTGTAAGTGACTCAGGAAGTAAGTTTTATCTTGCACAGGGAAAGAAAAATGCCTGTATCGTTATATATTGTCTGTACTTACCTATTTTTCTGATGTCTTTTTTACATCTTTTACTTCCTTCATTTGGAAGCATACCAGTACTTTATACTCTTTATTTTGTCAAAACAGTCTCCTTTTCTTCAACACCCAGGGACAGCTACACCACATAAAAACGACAGAAAAAAAGAGAGACAGAGAGATAGAAAGTCAACAGAGATTGAGAACATGATTGGCAGATTCTAGTTCTAGTTCTAGACTCTAGTCTAGTTTTTTTGACAAATGATTTATTGTTAAGGCGGAACAGTGGATCAGCTGGTAAAGCGTTGGCCCCACAGTTCTGAGGACTCGTGTTCGATCCCGGCCCCGCCTGTGCGGTGTATCAATATTCTCCCCATCACTGCGTGGGTTTTCTCCAGGCACTGCGGTTTCCTCCCAAATCCCAAAAACATGCAACATTAATTGGACACTTGCCGCATTGATAATCGGCACAATGAAGGCTTTCCAGCTCACTCTCGATGTGAATGGCACGAGCGCTACGATATCGACATGGCTGCCGTCTTGTTTGATAGGCCGTGCTTTGACAAATTGTGCCTCGGCTCCCATTTACTACTCCTAATAAGAGCTACTAATTTGCCCCTAGTTGTGATTGTGAGTGCAGCTGTTTGTCTCGATGTGCCCTGCGATTGACTGGCAACCCTTTCAGGGTATACCCCGCCTCCTGCCTGTTGACAGCTGGGATAGGCTCCAGCACTCCCCGCGACCCTCGTGAGGATATGCGGCAAAGAAAATGGATGGATGGATTTATTGTTATGAGACATTTTTAAACTTAAATGGTTCAAATCCTCTGATTTCAGACTCTCTGTAGCAAAATATTCTCCAATTTCTGTAATTTGTTTTAAATCTTTTTTCACACCATCCAGTTATCAATCCATAGTTAGTTATGAAAATATCGCAGCATAGTCGTTTTCAGAGTTTGGTCATGTCTGCAACGCAAGTGTGAGAGCAGTTGTTATGTTCAGTTCGAGTGTGATATTTCATTGTTGTTCCACAAACGCTATCAATCTCGATAAGTAATGTATTCTACCTGTACTTCTACTTTAATGCAAAACGTGTGTACTTTTGGCACCTCCGACAACAACACGGGAGGGTGGGGTAGTTCTCCCCGGGTGCTGTTGGGTTATGATGTGTGGCCGGCCAAGATGAAAGGTGTTGTGATGTGTACTTTCACCCGATTCAATCTCACTTTCTCCCGATTGGAGCCGCCGTGCTCCCGTCACGTCACATCCACGGTGTAAAAATAACCCGAAGTGACATCGTTGCTGCAGAGCTACTCAGAGTGAAAAAAGGCAATTTTGCCCCTGCTATAATATTTTGTATACAGTAACAGCAACTGAGCTTTGCCAGGAATAGAAAAAAAAAGACGATGATCTGTAAAGACCTTCATATTATTTTCAAAATCAATGTATTTAATTTTAAACTTATAGATAAACAACTTTTTTTTCCAATACACTATAGGTACAGTATATCTCCACACATCTTTTTATTTGTATGATTTTTGTGACATAAATAATAAAACCAAGATTAATCATTTCAAAACGTTTACCACCCTTAATGTGACCTTTGACCTGCAGAACTCATTTGAAATAATTTGGGAGGAAAGATGTAAAAATAAACAACAGAAATAATGTGATTGAAAAAGTCTGCTCATCCCCTTATCATTGAGATGTGGTTGTCATCAGAAATAATCACATTTCATCTCATGTTAAGTGGGAGTCAGAACTCACTTGCCACCACTTGATGAGCCTCACATTCACCCAAATGAAGTTTAGATGTTTTGGTAGGCTTTTCCTGAACGTTTTTGAACTTCAAAGCTAGTTTTAATTTTTTTTAAATAGCTTTTACTACTTTAATCATGATGAAAGAGTTCCTCTCACCCCAGAATAAAACATGGTACAGTCCTGTCATCTTATGTCATCTCCTCTGTATCACGTGTGCATTTATGATTTGTGTTATTGAATTAGGCTAATTGTTGACATCCATGCTTCCATCCATCCATTTTCTTAGCTGCTTATCCTCACAAGGGTCGTGGGAGTGCTGGAGACTATCCCAGGTGTCATCAGGCAGGAGGCAGCATACACCCGGAACTGGTTGCCAGCCAATCGCAGGGCACATAGAGACAGATAACAGCCGCACTCACAATCACACCTTGCCACAATTTAGAGTGTCCAATTAATGTTGTATGTTTTTGGAATGTGGGAGTAAACCGGGGTGCCCGGAGAATACCCACACAGGCACGGGTACAACATCCAAATTCCATACAGGTGGGGCTGGGATTGAACCCGGGTCCTCAGAACTGTGAGTAAGGCCAACACTTTACAGCTGTGTCACCACGTTTACATTTTGTTTCAATTTCAAAAATTTATGTTGCGCCAGGGGGGCACAGTAGCCTCTTGGTTAGAGCAGACCCGGGAATTCTATGGCCCAATGGCTGACTGTAATCAGGCTCTGTGAGGCTAATCATAAATTAGAAAATAAATGTAAAGAAATGGGGATGTCGTGCATGCAATACAATTGTGTTGGTTTCATTTTTTAAGACATTACATTCATATTTACTTCCGTGTGGATGCACATGCAAGCCGTGCTGTAAGTAAACGGCAACAAGTGATGCTAGCTAGGTTACCCTCAAGATGTCAGATGACACCAAGAAAAGACAAGTTGATAACGAATGCTGTGTTTTCAACAAGACATGGACTGCCAAGTACTTCTTTACAGAGGTCAAATGTATCATATGTTTAATTTGTGGTACATAGGTCGCTGCGTTAAAAGACTACAATTGGAGTCGCTACTACATCACTAAATACAAGGATTAATTCACAAATCTGTCTGATGAAGAGCGCGCAAAGCAGTCTGATACGTTGCTAACAAAACCCAAAAGTCAACAAAAAAGTAGGGCTTTTTATGATGGAGAGTACGTCTTAGAACCTTTTGCGCTGATATGCCCGGAGAAAGGGGGAGCATTCGAGGACGTGCCGCTCTTTCGACGCACTGTAACGGAGCGGGTTGAGGACATCGCTGAAAACGTGGCGCTTCAGATGAAGAACAGAACCCCGACTTTATTTTTCTCTGACGTTGGATGAGAGCTGCGTTGCGTGTGCCACTGCCCAGCTGCTCATCTTCTTCCGTGGGTCAACTGCAGAGTTTCAAATCACCGAGGAGCTAGCAGCCACGCAATCAATGAAAGTGACCACCGCTGGGAGGGACTCATTCACAGATACAGTGACGCACAGTCTCAGTCACAATGGAAGTCTTTCCAACCACCTCATGGCCATATTGTTTGCCATCCACTGCCTCATTCTTATTAGGTCCCAGAATGCACAAGCTGTCACTCACGTGTCGTAGGATAAACAACTTAAAAAAAAAAAAAAAAAGAAAAACAAATTCTCTCCATTTTTTTTTATTGGGAGAGATTTTTGTTCTGGTAAATTTTAATCCAGCCCGTGCTGTTATGTTTGTGAGGCATCTGACAGTCACTGGTGAAGCCGTGTTGCGTTACAAAACACGTGACCTGCTGTGTGGGCCAGCAGTGGAAAATCCCATGGAGTCATACGCATTGATTCGAATTGTGTCTCATAACAAGAAGAATGAATGTGAGGGAGGGCTGTGGGGCTTTGGTGGGGGAGCAAATGCAGCATCTTGTATAGCCAATAAACACGAGAAATTTGTGTCATCTTGCTGTATTACAGTAAAAGGAAGGAGATTTGAAAAGGACACAGACATGAGGACAGATGCTCGGTGTCAGACGGCGAAGCGGGTAAACACGCCGATGAGATGAGTCGAGAAAGGTAGCACGGGGTCCGGTGACCGCCCCGAGGCACTGTCGAGGGAGATGATGGCCCGTGCTCGTGCATGCGTGGAGGAGTTCAGGACTCTGAGACTCGCACCAACTGCAGCTGCTCAGATGGTCTCATCAATGACAGCTCATGACATTGTGCATGCACCTGTCCAACAGTCACTTTGGATGAAAATGGACAAGCTTGACTGGGTTCTGACACTCCTGCATGAAGCAGGATATAGTGAACCCCCACCTGTATGGGGGTCACCATTCACAAAGTTACATTTTCACATTTTTTGGTGGAAATTGCACGTATTTGTCATTTTGCGCTCTTTCTCTGCAACAAAATGCCACCAAAGATCAGATCGGAGCGGAACAATTAGTGTCAAGTATGTATAAGTAATACATCTTGACCGTTCTAAGTACTGTACAGTGGTGTCTTGAGATACTAGTTTGATTTGTTTTGTGACCACACTCATAACTTTAAAATGACCGGAAATGTAAATAATCCACTCCAGCCTCCCAATTAATTATAATGTATAGATAGATAGATAGATAGATAGATAGATAGATAGATAGATAGATAGATAGATAGATAGATAGATAGATAGATAGATAGATAGATAGATAGATAGATAGATAGATAGATAGATAGATAGATAGATAGATGGATAGAAAATGTAAATAATGAAACATTTTTGCCACATCATCGTTTGCCTCATTTTAAAGAACATATTTCTGTTTGTGCATTAGTTTCACATCTCAGTAAATTACACTAATATTAGTAATTCCGTACAAAAGATAAAGAATAGGCAACATGGTGGAAAACTGGTTGGCGTGTCTGCCTCACAGTTCCGAGGTCTGGGGTTCAAATCCTGGCGCTGCCTGTGTGGGGTTGGCATGTTCTCCTTGTGCCTGTGTGGGTTTTCTCCAGGCACTCCGGTTTTCTCCCACAACCCCAAAACATGCATTATTCGGAGACTCTAAATGGCCCATGAATGTGAGTGTGCAGTAATTTTTTGGGCAATATTTTTTTGTATTTCGGCCACAAATAAAAAATAATAAAAAACCCCAAAACAAAACAAAAACACCACCAGAATAATGTCATGTATCTCAAAAATTTGCAAAGTGCTCAAATCTCAAGGTGCAAGTGTAGTGCCACGTCGTGGAGGAGCTACTGTATGTTTAACTGGTTCTTCATGCTTGTTCATAAAGAGTGGCAGATGTATTTATAGATTTTTGCTCTCTGGAATGGCTATCAAAAAGTTAACAAGCTCAGGACCTTTCTTTATTGCGTGGCATTTGGAATCTTGAGGGTTTCTGAAGCTGCTCTTCATGTGCATTTTTCCCCCCCAAAAGCCTCTAAAGAATTCTTATTTAGGGAATGTTTTAAATAAGTTTGCAAATATAAGTGTTTTGGAACTATAAAAGATTCTCCTGAGTGATTCTTCTATGGTATGAAGTGTTTTAAGATGAATGGTATCCCCCGCCCCAATCTTCGTGCAAAATGGCTGGGGCCCACAATTTGAAATGTTAAACCTGTTCACTCTTTACAATGGAAAATCCTCATGTGTGGTCAACCGAGATGGAACGAGCCATGGAAATAAATATCGTTATGTGTGTGGTGTGCCCAATTGATCCTGAGTACATCAAAAACAACAAAAGAAGCAAGAATGTAACACACACACACACACCACACACACACACACAAAATGATAAGAAAAAAATAAGAACATAAGAAGAAAAAATTGGTATCCACGTACCCCGCTAAAGTCAGCATACTATAAAACGGCGCCTTTTGGCCTCCACGTTAGCCCTGGAATCAGTCTTTGTTGTACAGGCAGAACCATGGTTGGAATTTTAATATAGACAGGGAAACAAAGCTTTTGGGAAATAATGTCGGCTCGACTGTTTTTCTCAAATTGTTTTACACGCACGTCTGTTAAAGGCCGATGAGAGAGAAAGAGCAATAGAAATATTTGCCTCCAGGGATTTGCGGCAAATCAAGCTCAACACCTTTTCTTATTTGCCGGAAAGTAAGTCTTGACAAAATGGAAATGGCATCGCGCCACTCAAGATCCCGCGTGCATGTAAACATACAGAAGCATTCGTTAGTTCAGTCTGGAAAGTTTTATCATTTTAGGATGGGCAATAAGGTGGAGTGGAGGAAGGTGATCGTGAGTATACATCAATATGGAATCTTGCAATATAGAGGCCATTTTTAACAACAACTGGGATATTACATGCATCCATACATTTTCTAATGAGGTTGTGCAAATTAGGAATAGTTCATCATATATTCCCCCCTTCCCTCTTGAATGGCACAAAATCTCAAAATTCAATGTAGATTTATACCTGAGACTTCATATTAGTGAGCATCAACAGGTTTAAAACTGCATGTGGGTTTTGTGGCAGCGTGCCTTCAAGCCCCACCCATCATAGGGGTTTATGGAGCCGTGATTTGTCTAGTCTGGACCCACAGGATCTGTTTGTCACAATTTAGTCCTTAGGATCATTGATAGAAGCAGCCAAAATGAGTTGCCTCTGCAGGGTGTTGGGGCACTCCCTTAGAGATAGGGGGAGAAGCTTGGTCATCCAGGAGGGGCTATGTGTCGAGCTGCTGCTCCTCCGCATTGAGAGGAGCCAGCTGAGGTGGCTGGAGAACCTGATTCGGAGGCCTCCAGAACGCCTCACTGGTGAGACACATCCCACCGGAAAAACACCCGTGGATGCCCCAAGACATGCTGGAGAGGGTATGTCCCTCAGCTGGCCTGGGAACGTCTCGGGATCCCCCCAGAAGAGCTGGATGAAGAGGCTGGGGAATGGAAAGACTTTCCATCGCTGCTGGAGCTACAGCGCCCGCGACCCAACCAAGAGAAGCAGTAGAATATGAATGGTTTTGTGGCAGTTCATTTTACTTGTGCATGACAGTAAAGAAAGTAACAATACCACGTTAATAAGGATTTAATACAGATTTTAATACAGTTGCGGTTCCTGGTATGTGCTACGTGTGCACACAAAATATTTGAACGCCATCAGATTCAGGATTCTTTTTTTTTTCATTGGGTTTCTTAAGTGAATCCAAATCACCACTGATTCATTTGCAGCTTTAGCCGGGAGTTACCAAAAGATGAAATACCACCTGCCATGGCAGTCTCTATGCTTAAGCCTTCAAAGGCCAACATTGCTTACAAGCTTGCTGTAGTAAAACCCTGTAAATGTCTCCTCAAATGATGTGGATGAATTTATTAAAACCAATATCATAACGAAAAGCTTGGCAAGGCATAGCTTTAAAATCAGTTTTCTTGTAATTACATCTGAATTGCATCAAACCAACCTTTTTTTTTTGCATGCTCTCACTGCCCTGGTCACAATCACACTGTACTTATAGACACTGTAAAGGCCAGTCCACTCCTCCTCTTTTCCATTCTAATCACAAATCAATTTCCCTCGAAAGGAAGCAGAGGGCTGTTAACGGCTCCAAAGAGGCAGAAACACACGACGTAACAGATCAAAGCGTCGCTAATACTCATCCAGGTGTAAACCTTTTATATGGACACACGAGCAGCCGCATTGATAATCGGCACGATGAAGGCTTTCCAGCTCACTCTCGATGTGAATGGCACAAGCGCTACGATATCGACATGGCTGCCGTCTTGTTTGATAGGCCGTGCTTTGACAAATTGTGCCTCGGCTCCCATTTACTACTCCTAATAAGAGCTACTACAGTGTAAACATTTTTTATTCTTGATTTAAATGACACTCTCAATGGGGCATCTTTCGCAACACTTTATTAATTCCGTGTGTGTGTCAAAAGCCGTAATGGTTATTACAGCCTGATGGCATTTTCTCGATGACTGCAGGCAAAATATTACAGAAATCATTCGGTTGGAAATAATGGAAATAGAATTCATCTATTACGTGAAAGTGACCATCATTAAACCCTTTTTAGATGAACAGATGGCGCGGTGTTTTAGGTGATATTGACGCACACAATTAAAAAAAAAAAGAAGAAAAAAAAAGCCCAAAACTTTTTCGGGTATGAAGCCCGATTTGACCACTCACCGCCAAGCTGTATGACAGTATATGACAGTGCTTTATATGTTGTATTTTATAATAATACTTAATCGTATAATTTCATATGTACATCTGCTTAAAGTTGAAGCTAATGTCGAGAGAGTTTTTGTCACCGTAATGCAGTTTACAACTAATATTACGATAAAATTTCAGGTATGACGTGAAACTTGATTGAAGCAAACAAGACGTTCTTTAGTACACTCTGAAAGGAAAGTAAATCTTCATATTCCACCATAAGCACCAACCATTTGACAAAAAGATCCATGGAATGAAAAACCTGTTCAAGGACCTGGTCTGGGATGTCGTTCAGAACCTCCTGAATGTGCCTCCATGTCTTCCAAGACCACTGCTTTCCATTTCCTTATTGATTCAGGTTTCATGAGATTTTAAAAAGTTTGATGTCTGTTTTTTTGGGGTGTTTTCTCTATGTGTCTCTAACCCACCGCCCCACCCCCGCCACATTTCCACCATTGATGCTCCTTCCGAAAAATGAAAGAGTGCAATATTTGTGGTGAGAGTGAAGTATGAGTGTGGACTAAGAAATGTGATAGCTGGACCATGCTCAAGGAGCCTCATATCCCCGTTTGATCTTTGATGAGGTCCGCATTGAAAATTTTAGAACATAATAACGGGAAACTAGTTTTTGACGTACAGCGTGAAAGCTCCTTTCACAAGCATCTCCCGCAATTTTCCACGCACAACCGCATTAGTGTGAGCGCTTGTCGCTCAACAACTGAACGTTGGGTGCGTGCTAATGCGAACTGACAGCAAATAAGGGATAAGAAGAGCAAAGCGCCCCGGTGACTCAGATCCGCTCGAGGGGAAAAAGCAGCGGGGACAAAAGAACTGCAGCGGTCCGTTTGCCTCCCGCACCGTCCTTCGGGCCTGAGGCGGATCCAGGGTGACAGATGCTGCGGTAGAAGATGTGGATATGTTTGGTGGGTTGTCAAACGCACAGTGGCATGAGTACGCTCTGAGTACTTAGAAACGATACTGGCATGAGTACGCTCAGGGTATTTAGTACCTATACCGTCTCAGAAGCCAACAAGGTGATTAGGGATCAGTCAACTTCAAGGTTGGAAAGTCTACATGGAGTAGCCAAGTCAACTCGTTCATTAATCAGTTCAGCGGCTTTTGTGTCTTTTGCGAGGGTGAAAACCAAAAACCTCTAACTTTGGAAAACTCTGTAATGTGAAAAAAAAAGTTAGCATTGGCAAATTTTGCACGTTTTTAGTTCACAATGTTCGCAAAGCTATGGGATGACTTGTTCTGATTCCGTAGCATAGATATTGCACCAATGCTAGCTAGCATGTGATTTCATAAAACATGTCATGTGAATTTTTTTATTCTTCTTATTATATATATATATAGTACTGTATTTCCTGCTCTATAAGGCACACAAAAGCCTTTAATTTTCCCAAAAATCGTCTTGGTGTTTCCATTTTATGAGAAGGCGCCATCTCTCCATCCACACAAGGACTACTGTGGTGCAGCAACTGCTCGCCGGTTACAAAGAAAATATAGATTAAAAAAAATGTGTATTGTGAGTGTATTGTCAAATAGTAGATATGTTATGATATAATAGTATATATAGAATATAGTTTAATTAAACTCACTTTTGCCTTCGTTATCTTGTTTCGGATAACATGTTTTAGTATGCGTCCTAGCATACAACAAATATTACGATAAAATTTCAGGCATGACGTTACAACTTGATTGAAGGTCATGTATATTTTAAATACAGAAATAGACCCCATAATTGAGTCTGCACTTTCTAATCTGGTGCGCTTAATGGTGCAGGAAATAGGATATCTGTACTTCTAAGTACAAAGTGTACAAAGTGCAAGTATTTAGCCATTTATACAGGCATACATACCTCATATTACACACGCCGCAAACTCAACTAAAATTTCCTTGATCAAACTTAAGATGTAATAAAGAAACAATGTACAGCCGACTCGGAGTGCAGTACACACAAATTTAGCCTCCCGCAGTGAGCAGCCACAGCTTGATATTAGTGACATTTACAAACATCATCTTGTTCAGACGCTGTGAAGCCGCACAGCTTGCCAAGTGAGTGATTCGGATGCGGTGTGACGGGAAGTGACGTCATCGCCGGCATTTTCTTGGATTGCGTTTTCCTTCTCTCAGGAATGTTTATTTTCTCTCCCTCTACCATTATTGCCATAAGTTTATGATCGATCCTTTCTGTCAGCGCGAACTGCTTATCGTTGGCCACGCTGCATCTTTCATGAAATATGATTTATTTAAGAGTCAAACATCAAGTCAGTTTGTTTTTATTCTCTTAACAAAAAAAGAGAATTTTCCAGAAAAAAATGTTTGGCTACTTTATGTTTCATGACAAATGTTGTTTTTTTTTTTATTTTGGGAAGAAATCTGTACCTTAACTGCAAATTTAACTGTATATATTTGCGTGCCACAATTTTGGATATCTACTGATTTTAAATTTGATTTGTTGTTAAATGTAATAATCACTTTTAGGGGCAAGTGTTTATCTGTAAGAATATAATGAGATGGCTACACATTAAAATTTCATAACAGCTCTCTGCCGTAAACCATAACCAAATTGTGGCCTGCCAGCAAAGTTAGTTTGAAAATCATTTCATCCCTGATGGCATGGAATATAGATTGTGGAATGTAATACACTGTGGTCAACAGAAAAAGGAGTTTGCAACCACAAAAATGTAGTTGCCAGATAAGATAACAATTAGTCTCGTTTCTTTACCAAATACTCTCCTCTTTCTTCTTTGTACTTTCCACCAGTATGGATACTGCCTCTCGTATGTCAATCTTTCGACAGGCATCTGGTTTGGGGGAGGATACTTGTTTTTGTCGATGGACATACGCTCATATGTTCAGAGTGCTGTGTTGGTTATCCTGAGTACACAACACACTAAAGCAGCAATTTTGTGTGGGGTTGCTCATGCTTAAAAAAATCAAGATGATAAACATCTGGGGGTACCCCACTTGGGAATTTTGCAAAGTACTATTGTACTAGTCAAAACAATATGACAATGTTTAAAGTTTCCACGACGTGCCCAAAGTTAATGTACTGTAGGCCTACAATGGACCTTTCTGACTGGCGGTCTTCAGCTCCGCCCCCCTTAGCTACAGTTGCCTCGCCCACAATCTTCCAAAATGGAGATTGAACAGAACATGTTTGAACTGGATCCTCTGTCGCGTATTCCAGATAATATTGGGGTATGTTTTTTGCCAAATGCGTCAGACTTGTTCAAGAGAGTGCTACAGAGAGGTCTCAACTATTTCACACAAGGATATGTACACGGAATTAAGATTTTGGACAGAGCAGGATGCAATGTCAGAGATACAGCGAAACGTTGGTGATTGATGTTAAAAAAGGATAAAATAGTGGAATCGTACCGCACATTTAAAGCAGGGTATATACTTACTTATAATTTACGTGGAAAGATCACGAGTAATATCATTGTAGTCTTTATAAGGGAGTGGGTGTATTCATTCAACTTGGCTCATAATGGAACCCAGTGCCCCGTCTTAAAAGTCCGATGCGATGCAAATAGACATTTCTCTTGCATGACATCGCACATTTACGTATCACTAACCCGACTCGTCGGCATAAAATATTACTCACTTCATTCTGGTCAGTGATACACTAACAAAGTGAAAGATGTTCTCCTGCAAAGTATAAAGCACTGATAATAATGAAACCAAACTCAAAGACGATACTTCTCCCTCAATTACCTTCGAACATACAGCCTTGTGTTTGTTATTGTACTCACTTAGTTGTAAAACGCGTGCTCTTTCGCGAGCCTTAATCCATCGTAGACACTTCCTCAACTGTGTTTTAGGCTTTGGAAAATAAATCAACCGGGACCCTTGTAACCTAGCCGGATGTCTTTCATCAGAATTGCACATTCCCCAAGCGCATCTGAGGACCATTTTGTTCGTAACATTAACTTTTCCAACCGCACGCGACCGATAACTTGCTTGTGGGACATGAGTACAAGAGGGTCAGGGCAAGCCAGGGGTTAAGACAATGCGGCTATCTGATTGGTGATTATTGTACGAGTGATTGACAGGTTGGAAAGCTCCATTGTACCTTGATTTAGGAGGCAGGGGTACACCCTCAAGTGGTTGTCAGCCTATTGCAGAGCACATGGAGACAGACAACAGTCATAGTCACAATCATACCCAGGGGAAATTTAGTCTCTCCAATTAATGCAGGTTTTGGGGATGTGAGAGGAAACCTTTACAATCTATTTGAATATTTTATTACTGTATGTTTTAGAAAGTACAGTGTAGTTCGGTATTTTAAACATTACAATTTGTTCAAAGTCAAGATACCACTGTACAGACTGAAGGCATACAATTAGTGCATACCAAATGAGAAGACTTTATGGTTGCAACTTCCATCGGGAGGTTAGCAGATTCCTCAGATTACTTATTACAGTATTTATATGCTTGTACGCTGTACACAGAGCAGCAGAGGCAATGTCTGGAGCGTGTAGCGCTTGCAGACAGAAGCATGTGATAATGGAGGTGGGCCTGAGGGAGATCAAGCTCCCAGCACTGTGAGACGCATTTTGAGGAAGCTCAATAAGTCATGACCCTGAAGAGGTGTAGCGGCCTTACTACGCTCATGAGCTGTGACAGAAGCAGGAGGTGCACCATTAAGCATGAATTCTCAAGGTACAGCATCAGACAAAAAAAATTCAGGACACTTTGCTCACCCTGCAAATCAGATTGGAGCTAATGCAGACAAGATTCTGAGTGCAATGTGAGACCATGTGCTCCCATAGAAACCTGAGCCACACCTCGACAGCATCCTGTCAGTGACAATGTTGAGCAAATATTAATCAAATACAATTTACACATTTTTCTACTTAAGAGCCTTTGCTTGGTCAATGTTTGTGTGTGAAATTTGAGTTGCGAGAGAGCTTCGTATGTCCTCAAGTAGGGATTTGTGAGTAGTACTACTGATACTAGTTATCGGTATCGGGATGATACCCGGATATCTACCTGGATTCTTGTAACGGCTGCTGATACAAGCCAATGATCCCTCCTCTGCAGCTGTGCCACCACGCTTCCATATTACATCCAACCATCCAGTTTCTGAGCTGCTTATCCTCACAAGGGTTGCAAGAGTGCCGGAGCCTGTCCGAGCTGTCAACGGGCAGGAGACGGGGTACACCCTGAACTGGTTGCCAGCCAATCACAAGGCACACAGAGACAGACAACAGTCGCACACACAATGACACTTACGGCCAATTTAGAGTGTCCAATTAATGTTGCATGTTTGTGGGAAGAAATCGGAGTCCCCGGAGAAAACCCTCGCAGGCATGGGGAGAGCATGCCAACTCCACACAGGTGGGCTGGGATTGATCCTCAGAACTGTGAAGCCAACGCTTTACAGCTGAGCTACCATGCCGCCCAAGCCATTGATATTTAAGGCAAAAAAAAAAAAATCTGACATTGATTAAGTCCTCCTCACCAGTAGTTGGCACTACACACTCACTGGTGACTCATCATGTGTGTGAGAAAGGAAAAAGGTATTATTTTGTTCACTATTATATGACATAACACTAAATTTAATTGTATCTCCAGTAGTTGTATGAGTGAAAGGAAGTAGAATGAATACGAGTACTGTAGTGGTCTGGAAAAAAAGTGTATTCGAACACTTACACTCGAGGGAAGGAAAAGAAGAAACAAATGTTTATTGAATGCGACAAACTGTCAAACACATGAATACGAAACAAGAACACTCACCTGGAGCAGATCCTCGTCGCGAACAATAACGGGACAACTTTATTCCTGGTCCACTAACGAGGCCTTACCCCTGAAAGGCACACCTCCAACACATAATTATTTTGACAATTTAAAAAAAAAAAAAATCTCTTTAATTATGTTTTTACAGAATACAGGGGCGTTTTTATGGGCGCTGAGAAGGTATTAATAAGATTTAAAAAGATTTCAATCGGGAAAACGGATTCACTTATGCAAGTAAACTGATTTACGAGGTCAATCACCGTACGAATAAATTCATATGTCAAGGTACTGCTGTACTCGGATTGATACTTAATGCGTGAAAACACCTGCTTCTACGACTTGACGACAGGGGAAGGCGGGCTCGGCCAAAGGTGCTTCATTACTAGCTCAGTCGGCGAGCACATCTGACAGCCGAGGCAAGGCAGCGTGCGCCACATACGGAGGCCGGGAACTGCTACCTGGCGTTGATTCCGAGCGTCACTTCTGAAGTGAAAGAGGGTCTTCTCATCAGTGTATCTTTGCTCATCTGAGAGTGCTGCAGAAACCTTTTTACGCTACTGGAAATGGAATCATTTGCGGTGATTGCTTGAAGATATGTGATGATGAAATTGCATCAACATTGCATTGGTGAGGTCTTCTGCATAAAATATGAATCCTATGAAGGTGATGTCAAAGCTGCGCTATCAGCAGAACTGGGCCTGGCACAAACTCCTGGAACCAACATTAAACAAAGAGAGACCTATACAGCAATGATATTCCTATGTATTTTTAATACATGAATCATAATTGGATCAAATTAGACTATTGCCACAATTTACACTTTGCTGTGAGCTCTTAATAGAAGATTCATTTACCAGAAATGTGTCATGTGTCATTCACTATAAAATGTTTTCCCTGAAATGAAACTCCGTTATATCCTGAATGCATCATTATTCAAGATGTCTGCAGAATCTCTTCACAATAGGAGAGCTAAAACTTTAAACTGCTGGACATACAGTACGTATCCAAAAGTTGAGCAGCCGAGTTAAGTTCACCTGGAAAGGTTATAGTGCATTTTAGGATTTTCCTCAAATTCCACCTGGAAGCAAAATACTGTATTCCTAACTTTTGTGAGTTGTTTATTTGACGAATTCAGGAGTTCTTCTAAAAGGAGGAGGATTGGCCGAGATTATCTCAATGTATGAGTTGACCTCGAGGGGGCTGAATAAAATATAAACATCATGCCGAGCGAGGTCACGAGTCGCTTGGATAAGGCATGTTTCATTTCACATCCTGCTGTATGTTTAGGAAACATTTCACTGGATTTATAAAATGACGCCTAATGGCATCTTTAAGCTGAAGTCTTTAGAGCGCACTCTTACGAATATACGCGGTATACGTACCGTACGTGCGGGCAAAGGAATACTTCAGGCACTCCTGATTTTACCGATATAATAAAAAGCCAGCCAGTGTGCTGACTCCATTGGGACAAAGTGTGAAGACCTTGTCTAATATTATTTATACCAGCGATAAGTTCTGGGTCCGTCTTCTGCGGGGCAGTTAAATAGCCCTTGACTAAAGTTTATTCCGGTTTCTTGAAGAGGCCGCAACCCTGGCCCCGACGAAGCCCTCCTCCAAACGCTTGCGGAACTTTTCATTTTCCAGAGGTTGTGGTCTCTTGCGTCGTTGAAGAGTTGCTTGATTAGAGGGTCGGACACATGCCCACGCAGGAATGCAAATGGCTTCCGGAGGTCAATAACACATCTATTACATTTAGAAGCTTCAATCTGCATGGCTGAAATGACTAATGAGCAGGTCATGGCCTGTCTGCAAGTCCAGAATTATCTCGACCTGTTTGCGCTCATTAAAAAAAAAAAAAAGTTTAATTGTCCTCATCCAGACAGCTTAGCCAATGTCACTATAAGGTGCCTTTTCCACTGAACTTTGTATTAATTTCATTAAGTAGATGTTATGCTGTTACAAATGCATATTGGTCAAGCTGTCACATTTAAAAAAAAAAACGCAAAAGTAAATTAACTGCAAGCAGACGATGGACACGCAAACAGTAGATGATCTGAGCATGCTGACAAGTGTTTTTATTTTCTTAAACTTGCTTGTGTTTGTTTCAAAGAGGTTATGGAAAGTTCAACACTCACAGAAACAATAAATGGATGTTTCGTTTTGTTAAATATGCAGTAAATTTTTGTTTACTAGTGTTGGCATCAACTGTCTATGAATGTGTAGTCAAAACAAGCAGAAATATATCTGCTATTTGTAAGACTCCATTTCCTCTCAGTTATGTCAAGACATGATTCATCATCCATCCATCCATCCATCCATCCATCAATGGGAGCAGGAGGCGGGGTACACCCTGAACTGATTGCCAACCAATCGCAGGGCACATAGAGACAAACAGCTGCACTCACAATCACACCTCGGTTAATGTTTTAATGTTGTTAATGTTTTTGGGATGTGGGAGGAAACCAGAGTGCCTGGAGAAACAATTTTAACAAAATAAATGTCTGAAAATCAACAGCTCGTAAAAAGTAGATACAAATGTATTGGCGTTAAAAAGTAAAAATACACCCAAACTTGACTGGATTTTAAAAATGTGAGGGCAACGTTGCTGCTTGAAATGTAATCCTTTCACTTACCGATAAATTATTTTCCGCGTCACTCCATGACGGATTGATGATTGCGTATATAGCCCTCGTATGTGTTTTGAGATGTTACCATCTATCGATGGGATTCCTGCCGCCATAAATCAATCAACTCACCTCAAGATAGACGCATTTCACTCTGGGTTGGCTGCACTCATTACCGCTATTAGTTCCTTTCCGCCAAATATTTTTGGCATCAATAGAGTGTTTTATGTTGATGGATTTCATACCACAATCACACACTTTCTCGTTTTTTATAGGCTCTCTGGCCAATTCATGAAGTACACGTGCATAATCTGGTTTGAGATTATTTTAGTAAAAAATATTTGTGTAAAAATCTTTTTTTTTTTGTTTGCTAACAACTTTCCACTGAGGTGATGTGATGCCTTTTTATTATAATGTCCCTTGATTGGTCAGAGCATGTAACTTTGACTCTAAAGTCCTTGCACTGGCTTCCAGTCAGCTTTAGAATAAATTTTAAAGTTCTGCTACTGGTCTATAAATCACTAGATGGTTTAGGTCGTGAATACATGAAAGAAATGCTAATGGGATCCAAACCCAGTAGAGCTCTGACATCGACTGACTCAGGTCAAATAGTGGAGTGGAGAGTCCATAGCAAACATGGTGAAGCAGGATTTAGCTATTATGCTGCAAAAAAAATTAATAAATTGGCAACAGAGGTGACGTCAAATGCAAGTGTGAGTGTTTTCAAATCCAGATTAAAAAGTATTCTCATGCGTTTTAGAGTACTTCCACTTTTTTATTTTTGTGTTTGAATGCTTTTAATCATGTAAAGTGCATTGAGTTACCTTGTGTATGAAATGCACTACACAAATAAATTTGCTTTGCTTTACTTTGCTATGATCATCATCCATGTAACAAAATTGGCACATAAAAGATGCATGTAGATACGAAATGTATTCCATTTGTTTTCCACCCTGCCTCCTACCCAATGACAGCTGGGATTGGCTCCAGCACTTCCTTCATGAGGATAAGCATCACAGAAATCGGATGGATGGATTGATTATAACTGCTAAAAAATAAAAGGGAACACTTAACATCCTCAATATCATCTTTATTCATTCTATAGTGGAATCCCTTGAGAACAAAATAACATTGGAATATTTCATGGACATCAAACTCCATCCCAAGCAGGTCTGGATTCAGAATGACACACAAAATTCGACTTCTGTGGAAATCAAATTGAGCCTCAGTGGTGTGCCTGGCCTGTATGCACTCCCTGCAACGCCAGGGCCTGTTGCCGATGAGACGATGGATGTTCTCCTGAGCGATCTTTTCCCTGAACCGGATCGGAACATAATCAAATTTGGAAGAATGAGTGGTGCGATGCGGCGTCGGCGGATGGAATGAGACGCGACGTCCCAGATGAGCACAATTGCATTCGGGTCTGGGGAACGGGCAAACCAGTCCATAACGTAGATGTCTGACTGAGCTGCACTATCTGAGCAACTTCTGTGGGTTGTAGAATGGGCAAAAGGAAAACGTGACCGGAAAGGAGGCAAACATGCGAATGGTCTGTAGTCGCCGTCTACAGATCCGTTCCTTTGTAAAGTCGTCTTGCTAATTTCCGCTCATTACCACCTGTTGTCTGTCCTGATTGCACAACGGACATGGAGCATTTTGATGCCCATCCAAAACCATTTGGATGCCCCTTTCCATGTGGACGCCCAGCCCCCCTGCATGCCACAAGTCCAACTTTATCCCATATTCCAAAAACATAAATGTTAAGATTAAATTGTCCAAAGCTGTTTTATGGTTGTTTATCTAGACATGCCCAGTGATTGGTTAGCAACCAGTCTAGGGTCCACTCACCCCCATGCCAAAGTAAGTTGGGATAGGCTCCAGCTCAGCCTATAACCTATAACGAGGTTGAGCACCAGTACGGATGTGAGAGGTTGAGCCGTTGCAGATCTATAGAAGAGAAAATGATAAAAAACGACTCTATCGACAGTACATCGCTGTATAAAAACAGTTTTCCTGTCACAAACTAGTAGGTGTTAAGTAACAAGAGGGCAGAGTGAAACGTGAGACGAAAGAGGAGGCGTTTGATAGTGTCCTCCTTCCTGCTACTTCCTGCAGAGCTTTTAGTCGCTATCGGCTCCATCGACTGGACCGCTGTGAGCCAGCCAATCACGCGCTCCCAAGCCAGGACCTGAAACCTCTTTTTAGCCCGCAATCAACGCCCTGCAGTGGCTGTGGTTGCGGCCGTGGAGCACAGCCGTGACTGACTTTCTGACCCGTGGAGAATACACTGAGTGAGATCCTACTGCGACGTAACACTTGGTCTGTGCATCCAGACATGTTTTGTGGGGTTACACGCATTCCTAAATATCCCGGGAGGTATCACTCACAAGCTCTATAGACAGATCAGTTTGTTGTGCACTACTGACTGAATGCTGGCACTATATCTTACATGTCCCTCGGTGTTAAGGTGTGTGTGTGCTTGGTGCTAAGGCCAGACTGTTGGGACATGAGGAAAAATGTCCACAAAGACACTCTAATCTCCACATTTTCTCCTCCTCAGAGACTCTACTCCGAATAAAAAAGGTACGGGAAAGACGAATATTGCAAGCAGTATGCTGCAAATTGATAATACTTCATTTAAATGGATGATGATTACAGTGTAAGGGACCATAAGAGAACTCGAGAAAAAAATGGGTTCAAGCTGCCCTGAAATGTTCTTGTGCCCTCCCCCCACCTCCAGAAAATTGGTTTGTTTGCCATTATTAGTCCTATTTTCTCCTTAAGTCCCCACAAAATGTTTACTTCAAAAAAAGTTAATCTACGACATTCAAATTAGATCTACAAGATGAGGTCAGAGAGGTCTGACTTTTCCAAAGATCACTTTCCTTATGTACTCCTGTCAGGTCATAATGACAGATTTAGTGAAAATGACCAAAAGTGCTTAAAAAAATGAATACACATTCCATGCAAATGTTGCATTTATTATTCTCAATTAATATTTACAATAGGACATTAAATCTTACTGTCATAGTATCACAGTTTTTGCCCATTTTAGCATAAACCTACTTTGTAAGTATGCATCTTTTGGTGGAACCACTGCCCAAAAAAAAAATCTCATTTTGCCAGCGCGCAAGCAAGCACACCACGCATTCCAAAAAAAGACTCCCATTATTTTCTATTTTACCCCTAAACTTTATATGGAAATTTTTGAAGCAGGAAAATGTAAAATTAATGCAGATGATATACATGTGATAAGCATACTGACTGGTTTGCGGTGGTAGACCCAGATTTCCAATTTTAATATTCCTCTACTACTTTCTGGACAACTGGCAGAGACCAAAGGGGAGAAAAAAATAAGAAAATCTACTGTTTATGTGTTCCTCAGTCTGCTTTGAAGAGATCATGCAATTAAGCACACTTGTTGCTGTCCAATGAAAAGCATATTTCGCCACATTTCGTTTTTAATCCAAAAGACACACACGCATGAAACAAAATCAACATTCAATTGATATAAATAAATAAAATATATGTTGCTTTCAACTTGAAAAAAAAAAACAAGTAAAAGCTTTAGAGACCCATGCTTTTTCATTGGATAGTGATGTTAAGAGCGTTACGTATTATTTCAGATATTGGTAAGTAGTATGAATGCATTTTCAGCTAAAATAGAAAACGTGCTTTCACAGTTATTGTCATACAAATACTGTAATACCTGAAAGGTGAAATATGCTACATCCCACCTTTTTCAAATACCCTGTACTGAGCTATACCGAATAAGATGGGTTTTAGGAAGTGGGTAGGTATCTAATATGCAAAAACACCTTAATTAAAACTGGGGTCTTTAATTACAGAGTGAATTTATTCTAATTAAGCAGCTGTAATGCTCTCTCTCTCTCTCTCTCTCTCTCTCTCTCTCTATCAAACACACACACACACACACACACACACACACACACACACACACACACCACACACACACACACACACACACACACACACACACACGCACACGCACACGCACACGCACACGCACACATACTTGTGCTCATTGTATGCAAAAGATACAGTTCATATTTACATGATGCTCCTTTGCCACCAACATATCTAATGATAACAAGGACTGCAACTATAGTGACATTACAACAGTGAATACGGTATAGAAAAAAAAGACCTCTTGAAAAAAAATACAAAAAATAATAATAATACAGCCCCACAGGAGTGACCAGTTTTTACCTCCTGGATCAATCTCATTGTGCACGGGCAGGAATCCCAACTCCCGAGTCCCAATCCGGGGGTTTTAGTTCAGTATGCCCCAACAATGACCGCCTCGGCCTCTTTTGACGGCCTCCTGTCGGTCACCAAGAAGTTGATCATGCCCTCCGACTTGATGAGCAGGTTGCAACCCAGGAAGAAGATCCCGAAGACCACCGTGAGGGACAGCACGCACATGACGGCGATCTGCACCACCCGCATGACGAACAGGCTCCTTTCGTCGGGGGAGGCGCCCGTCAAGCCTTCGTCGCTCACCACGGATGACAAGTTGCAGCACAGCATGCCCTCCGTGTGGTTGAAGCCGGTGGCGTTCATGGCCACTTCCGCGGTGTTCTTCTTGGAGGAAAATTCAACTTTCCAATTGTAGGGTGGAGGTGATGTGTCGAAGTTGGATCCCGAGTGATGAGGATGGGGAGGATGGGACTTGGAGAAGTTCACACAGAGGTCTTCTGCTGGACTTCAACACTCTGCTCCGGCTTTGCATCTCGTGTGTTACCCATCGCAGATCGGAAGCACAGTTGATCATCACCAGAGAGAGAGAGAGAGAGAGAGAGAGAGAGAGAGAGAGAGAGGAGAGAGAGAGAGAGAGAGAGAGAGAGAGAGAGAGAGAGAGAGAGAGAGAGAGAGAGAGAGAGAGAGAGCGAGAGAGAGCGAGAGAGACATGGAAGCGGGGGTTGGGGATTGGGGGAGACAGCCTACACTACACTACACACGCATACAGACCGGCTGCGTGCCTTGGAAGCACGCACACGCGCCGCCCAACACAGCAAGAGCGCCCCCATGCGGCCTGACAGCTGTCACATCTTGCCTTGTGCAAGTGGCCCTTCTATCTACGGTAAAATCGCGTGTTTCATTTATAGCTAAAGTTTGTGGTTTTCAACGTAAACCTTTTGTTAAAATTAGCCAGTTTTGGCCCTATCTTGTGCATCTGATTTTATTTGCAAGAACCACGGAATCCGAGAGAAAAAAAACAAAACGATCAAGAAAACTAAAAACGGGGTTCTCCAAGTAGCAGATCAAACGAAAAGGCTGAGGCGATATGTTGAGAAATATTTTCTATGAATGAAGGAAATTGTGTACAGTTCAAAATAGCAGCTAATGCTACCACACAAAACCTTTAGGTTTCTGCAAGGAAGAGAAAAAAATCCTGCAAATTTCTACTAATGTCACGATCCTGCCGCTCCAGCACGAGCTGTGCGGGTGTCCGCGCAGGTGCGCTGATTGGGAGGTGCACACGTGCGCCTCATGCAGCCTGATTATGCTGTGGATTTATATGACCGCGATGACAACTGGCCGGCGCCAGTTCGTTGAGCTTCATGTCCCGTTCGTGTGCTCCGGTATCCCTGGTCGAACCTGTGTGTACCGACCTTCGTCCGTTCTCCGACCAAGCTTGTAAGCCTGACTCCTTCGTTACTTCTGCCTGCTTTGATTGTTCTCCTGTGTACCGACTCCTGGCTGCCCGCTCACCTGCTCTCTTCGCCCGACGTCCCAACTACCGCTGCTGCACCGGACTGCCTGCTCGATCCCCTACCTCTGCATATGATAAACGTGTCTCCTTGAACTACCTTGCATCTTCCGAGTCCTGCATTTGGGTCCTACTCTCGTTCCGATGGGACGTGACAACTAAATTGATTTGGGGTGAATAAATGCATTTTAAATGGGGCAAGGTGTGTGCTGAGTCTCATTTAACATAAGTTTGAATGAGGGAATTCTGAATGCAGCAACATCCCAGTTCGAAGAGGGTGTGCAGACTTGTACAAACACATTATTTCAGCTACTATTACTTCTCCAAAAAGTTCAGAAACGATATATGTTGGTCCTGCTTTTTTTTCTGGTTGTCTGCCTTTCACACAAAGTTAGCTAGGATAGGCTCCAGCACTCCTGTGTGGTGAGGATAAGTGTCATGGAAAATGGATGGAGGGATAGATGAGTCACAAAACCCCGGCATTCGAACAGGGGTTGGTAGACTTTGTTTTTTGTTGACTGTATTTAGGATTCATCACCAATCAATCAAAGCTGGATAAACCCGAATGAAACAACTAATAGTTTTTGCAGTGACAGCAAATTTAGTTCCAACTGATTCAGCATTGGCAAAGTTCAACAAGTTTGTGGAAATATTACACTTCGTTCAAAACTAAATTCTGCACCAAGATGAAACTAATAGGTCGCATCAGGGATCGTAGCTATTTATCATAGATACTTTTGCAGACGTTGGGCTGTCTCTGTTCTTTCCCAGGATTGATCACAAATTGGGGTAATTATGGAACTGTAAGATAACTGTTCAGGAGTTGCAGCTGGATAAAATAAATATCAAGAATCCAAAAGGTGGGATAAAACATTGCACCACCCCCAGAAAGTTGGGAGTACTGCATACTGTACACTGTAGACAATAAGGACTTGTAGTGGTGACATCTAGTGGATGTTTGGAAACTGGTATCTGGATATGAAGGATTTATGAATCAAATGTATTACTTGAACTCAGTGTTTCAAATGGGATATTCAAAAGAGCATGGCTATAACAGTCGATCGCAGAGTGACAAAGTACCTACTCTATCAAATCTACCGCACAAAAAGACTATATAAAATACACATAGCAACATTTGGCTCTTCATATGTTTCATGTGACAGAGAAAATAAAATCTAATAGCTAGTCAAAAGGTTACTTCCCTTCTATTGCACCTGACTTGATTTTGCAAGTGTACCTCATGTTGTAGCAAGGCAGCAGGTTTCGTCTTCCAAAATCAGAATATCGTAACCGTAACTTAACTCAATTTAGTTGTTAAATAGAAAAAGTGAAACATATTTACAAACCGCATTTCCAATTAAGTTTGGCTGTTGTGTAAAACAAGTTATTTATTTGCAAATGCTTTTCAACCAATATTCATTGAATCAATAGAAAGATGATACTGTTCAAACTGACAATTTTTATTTTTCACAAATATTGACTTAATTTGAACTTGATGCCTGCAATAAATTCCTCAAAAAGTTCCCCACAAAGACTGCAATAGGCCATGTTTAGCACCGTGGTGCATCACATTTCCTTTCAACGTTCAATAAGCATTTGGGAACTGAAAACACCAATTGTTTAAGCTTTGCGGATGGAATTCTTTCCCATTCCTCCTTGATGTAGAACATCAGATGCTCAATAGGTAGTCTCCATTGCCATATTTTGTGCTTCTTACTGAGCCACACGTTTTCAATGCTGTTGTTACATGTTGTAACATGCAGAATGCAATTTGGCGTTGTTTTGCTGAAATAGACGTCCAAGAAAAAGATGTTGCTTGGATGGCAGCGTTCTGTATGTTGCTCCAAACCTGTACAATATGTACCTTTCAGCATTAACGTACCCTTCAGAGATGTGCAAGCTAATCATGCCATGGTCACTATCATAACCATATCCCATCACAGATGCTACCTTTTAACCTTTCAGGATGTTGTTGATATATGGCTTTTGCTCTGTGTGGTAGAGTTTCAACTTGCATTTGTGGATATAGCGATGACTTGTGTGAACTGGAAATGTTTTTTTCAAATGTTCCTGAATTGCTGTTGTTGTTACAGATCAACAGGTTATGCATAAAATATTAAAGCAATGAATATTTTGACATGGTACATGGGCTCCACCTAGCAGTATATGACGAAAAAAAAAATCACTATAGTTCAATCAAGTTGTATTTAATTTCAATAGTACTTCTTCAATAAATTCATTACTTTTGCATTTGATCGTCAAGAACTGTTTTTTTTGTATGTTCCTATATTTTAGTGCAGAATTAATGTTCAAACTGCATAATGTTCGAGTGGCTTACAGTTGTACCAACTACTGTACGCTTTTTAGAAGTACAACTTGTCTTGAGTTTGATAAACGCTGAGGCTTACTGGTTACTGTATTTCAATGTTGCACGTGGAGTTAAATCGTTTTTTTTTGTAAGAAGTTTGAAAAACACCCTTAGTTGATTTTAGACATCCAAAAATACACCCCAAACCACAGTATCCCTTCCTTTTGAGAGTAGTCATGTGTAAATTTCACTATTTGGACTACATTAATGAAATATATGTTCCTGTAATGTTCTACATTATTGAGGTACATCTTTACAATAATACAATGTTTAAAATGGATAATATTGCAGTAACATTACGCCAGTGTTCTTTACTACTGTATTCCATTTTGACTTTTTTTTTTTGGTTTTGTTTTGCAAAGAAATTGAAACCTCAGGGTCGAGCCCCGCCTTTCCAAGTGGATATCCCCGATTGACGTCATTCTCGGCCAATCAGAGAGCAGACACGGACACATTAGCGGGTCGATGCGGAGCCTTTAGATTGCACCGAATCTCTTCTCTTCTCTTTTCCTTTTCCCTGCGCTCATCGTTTCCGTCGCAGACGAGGCGCACGCGCGTCCGAACCAACCCCACAGACGTACTAGTGCATGTATGAAGAAGAGGAGGCTTTTTGAAGCGTTGACTGCGGCGATCTCGTGCCAAGGAGCCCGAACAGGTAGCGAGCGCAATGATGCTGAGCGACGACTTCACACCGGTTTGTTTACTGTGTGCTGAGACCCACGCCAACTTAGTGTGCTTTTCACACGCCACGGGAGGATTCAGTCGTTGCGCAGACGACTCCTTACTAGGTAAAGGATCACGTGGATACACTATATACATATACACGCACAAATACACACAATTACGCGTGTGTGTGAAATATTATGTGATGACGCCTGCATAGCTTTCTTTCTACCGAAACAATTTCTTCACGTTGCACCATGTCTGCACGCATATGATGGACGTAGTGTGCCGTCATTTGAATGAGAATATGTGCAAATAGTCAGCACATGTGTATCTATCTATCTATCTATCTATCTATCTATCTATCTATCTATCTATCTATCTATCTATCTATCTATCTATCTATCTATCTATCTATCTATCTATCTATCTATCTGTCTATCTATCTATCTATCTATCTATCTATCTATCTATCTATCAACATGTTGTTTGTGGAAAATGATACTGATGTACTGTGCCAATAAGACTTTACATTAATCAGAAAAGGCTCCATTACATCTGGCGAGAGATTCTGTGACTTTTAAAGGGGTTTCTGAATGAGTCGTACGATGGAGTCAGACAGCAGACAGGCTCGAACATCGCATCCCGAATTCGAACAGCACTACAAAATGGCGTAACCACTATAAAGTGATTAGTGAGTGATTTCAGACATGGCCTTTGTGTGTACCTGCATGACACACACACACACACACACACACACACACACACACACACACACACACACACACACACACACACACACACACACACGTGACTTAATTTAACACAGTAACTGAATAAAGAAATATAATGTGGAAAAAAAACTTCTCTCACATGATATTGTCCTTAATAGTGAGGGTTGGAGTTATATTTTTCAAAAAGATTTAGTTTGTTTTAAAAGCTTCGGATATCCAAATTTCAGGCTACGATGATAGTCTTAAATTGAAAATGGGGCAAAATAAAAATCCAGAAACTCCCCAGTATTCTGACTTCTTTTGCATCTTGTGTCTTTCCAGTAGCATAATGCCTGTTGACCAAACGTGGCCAGTCTCCTTCCAAAGTCCTCAGACCATCTTCAGGTGTCCAGTGCTTCACTAGCGCACTAAGCTCTCTGAGCCGCTGGGCCCGACCGCCCCCCCTCAGGCTTTGGCTGGCCGGCATCCAGCGGATTTGATGCGCCGGCTTGTCTACTGCAAGGTGGTCTTGACCACCTCTTTAGTTTGGGTGCTGGTGGACGTCTTCTTGCTGCTGTACTTCAGCGAGTGTAACAAATGTGACGACAGGAAGGATGGCTCGCTGCTTCCTGCTCTCCGCGGTGAGTTCATGGTTTCACAACAGGGGATTGAAGTATTGAGGAATTAAATTGGCAATGAACTCGGTCTGTCACCTTTTGTCTGGTTCCTTCAAGAACTTGACTTTAACTGGGCTGCATGATGGTGTATTTGTTCCATATGATTGAGAATTCTGGAATGCACAAGGTCAACCTCAGCTCACTGCTAAAGGAAAGCAAACCGGCACATATTCTAAACCCAGTCCCAATTCCATACTTTGTCCTTAGTAAGGTCCAAGTCAAGTTCTTTTCCATTGAGCTACTGCCAACATCTCCTCAAATACTGACGTTTTAAGACTGCACACTTTCTTTGTGTTTTGGGCCTGTTGAGCGGTTCATTTCCTTACATGCCCTCCACTAAGCTGATTTCTAAGCTGCTTTTAAGTTAAGACTGAGGCAGAGCTGCCAGCTTCTGACACTAATTATGATCCAAATGTCTTGAAACATCAAGTTGTTTTGCTTGAGAAATAGACAGCACTGAGCTATCGTTTATCATCTTGCACAGGTTTGTGTTTTTAATGTTGTTACCTGGGTCGTTAAAATGTTCATTGCTGAAGTTGAGTAATCTTCGAGTGGAAGAAAAGCACTGTACATCATGAAAAGATGTTCGAATCAAAACGCTATCATGTAGGTTGGGACGGAACAGACTCTACCCAATGAGGTCATTGGATTGCAGACAACTTTAGCGAGTAGAAGAAGCAGTAAATTGCAGTTTAATGGCATGCGGGAATTCTTGACTATTAATAATGTGTACTTTAACACTGACAAACAGTTAACATGCTTCAGACTATCTGAACGTTAAAAAAAAGTGAGATATGAAGGGGTGGAAAAGAGAATATCGTTCGGATTTACTTGGCTGAGATACCAAGATACAAACATGATGAATAATAAAGGTGTAGGTAGATTAGGTCAATGTAGACATCTTTTGGGTAAGTTTAATTGCTACAAATGAGCTATAATGTTAAGACCTATTATGCCATCCACCTAAAGAAGAATAAAATTATAATAAATATTAATACAATAATAATAATAATTAATAACATATTAATGATTTGTGCACAATGTTGAGCCTAATCACCCAGTGTGGATTTATCACCAAAATGTTTAATGCAATATAATTTATGCATCATTTCATTCATCTACCGCTTTCTCCTCGTTGTGGGGTAGAGGAGGGGGCTTATTTGGTGTTATACTTTTTAGTAATAATAATGAATTAAGTTACCTTTGGGCCCATGTTAAGTTCCATTTAAAACTTAATCGTATTAACTAATTTTGATAGACCACAGTACTTTTAGCATTTGGTAAAATTACCTAAAGGGGGAAGCGACCGGCAACAGACAGTATGTAGTATGAGTACAAACTGAATGATGTTTTTTTGTTAGGAAAAACCTTTTGGTCATGGTCTGCAGTGAATTTGCATTTCAGAAGACCTTGATGAATGAAGTAATATGCAATATTAAGCAGAGGGTCAGACTACCAAGCAGGTGAGGAGGTACAAAAAAAAAAAAAAAACACGATGCAGGCTTTTCTATTTTAGAACAGAAAATGAAGAATTGTTTCGAGGATGTTCGAAGTACAGTGTTTGTGCACTTTTAAAGCTGAATGCAATGTGCCTACATTCATTTTGATTATAAAGAGAAAAGGTCAGTGCAGCAAACTTGAGGCATGTTATCAGGAAAAATGATATACTGTATAGCATGTGTGGAAACAATTGCTTCAGGGAACCTATAATTGCACATGCCTTGCAGAAAAAACCCTGAATAAAATCTTGCAAGTTTCACACAAAGGACAGACTGACACGGGAGTCAAATGATTCCTATTTAGTGCGTGTCCAATAATGGTTCAAGTTCAGGTTATCCTGTTCAGCTTCAAAATAAGTGAAATTGTTGCTTCGTGCAAAGATGTCTTCAGCAAGACATCTTTGATAAATCAATTGGCAACACTGCTCCATTCATGACCTAAATACAGTACTTTAAGAGCGTTGTGGTGTTGCAAAGGTCTCTGTGGCTCTAGCTCAACTTTCTTTAGCTGATGTCATGAACATATACTTCTTTAGACACATTTAAGTCAAACGAGCTGAGGCTGAATCATATCGTCAGGTTGGTTTGCAATAAACTCTGCAACATCTGTGGGATGCACTTTCAGTTCAATCGCCATCCTGAAACTGGTTTTGGAGGTGCAGTGGTTTGAAAAGTGTTCTCAGATATATTTTGGGGTGAAGATTGTCAGCTCTCAAATTGCATCCGTCAGATTTAAGCCTGCATTCTCATGGCGATCTTCATAAAATAAAATAAAAAAAAAAAAATCACCTGAGGTTAACTATCATCTGACACTTGTCCATTTCCATTTGCAGGGGGTTGAAGGGAATCCTCTTAACCTGCAGCCATGAAGCTAATGTGAGCTGCGTGACCCCCTTTCATTGCAAACACCGCCTCTGCTCTAAGAGATTATTAGAGAGAGACGGGTGTCGTCATAAATCCAGGGGATTTATTTACATTGGACTAATGGTGCTGGCTCTAATGTTTCTTGGCCATCGGGCTGTGAGACCTAACAGTGGGGAGGGACTGGAATGGTTTTACTTTCACACTTTGTCCATTTTAGTAAATTCATAGAAATGTCCAAAATCAAACTAAACAATGGGTTAAAATGAAATAGCATGGGGCACTCAGACAGGGTTGCATTTAATACCATGGCCTCCTAAATCGTAATAATGGGGAAGTATCTTCAGTGTGGGATTTCTGCTGTCTGCAAATAGAACATAGTATGTTCAAATTTTGTGATGAGTGAAGCATCAGTGAAGTAACCCAGTTTCATTGTCGTCCATAATCTCATCCCGCATTCCATATGGCCGCTGTAGGGCGGAAACCTTGGTTCTCCAAAATAAGTGCTTTTAAGGAAATAATCATAATAATTAAAGAAAACACCATCCTGCATAGTTCAAGTTCGTATTGTGTCCTGTATTGCTGTCATATACCGTAACGTAGACATGTTTTAGCCATGTCAGTGACTGTGTCTATCATGAATTCTCAAATGTTTTGGATTGTCAGATGCATATTACACTGTTTTTTAGCCGTGATATCTCGTAGCCACGAGGGGCCCGGTGAGATGGGAAAGTCTGTGAATATCCCCAAGGAGGACCACGAGAAGATGAAGGAGCTTTTTAAGATAAACCAGTTCAACCTGATGGCCAGCGATATGATTGCACTCAACAGGAGTTTGCCGGATGTCCGCTTGGATGGGTGCGTGAAATGTTCATTTCTTTTTCATCTATTAATAATTTGTGTGTCAAGTATGGTGTTATTGTGCATCTCAGTTTAATATTGTGTATCAAGTATACATTACATTTTAATGTGGAGAGTGATCTTAAGTATAAATCCCAAACCAATTTAATGTAAAATCAATCAAGCACAACAAAAACTGTCAGTGTGTAAGTTCTAGTGAAGTAAATGCTCAAAGAAAAACAGCAAAACATACTACCAGTCACTTACATTTGAAAAATGTACAGGTGTGGTCAGTCATACCCGCAAATATAAAGTCACGGGTGTGGTCCACCAGTCATGCCTCCAGATATAAAGTTGCGGGTGTGTGTTCTGTTTGTAATTATGAGTGTACCCCTTTAAGAGCGGAGGGGGGCGGTGTCAGGTAAACCAGGAAGTAGAAGTAGGTTGTTAAGAGAGCGTGTGTTTCCGGGTTTAAAAAAAAAAGACGTCATACTGTGCTTCACTGTGCTTGATCGGTTTTCATGTGCGCTGAGGGTGTGCGACAAGTGCGCAGTGGTGCAACTTAAAGGGAACATTAGTCAAGACTACACAAAATAAGTGACATCTTTCAATATCTATGTATTTCAACTCGTAACAAATTTTACGCGTGTGATTTCTCGTGCTCGACTGTGCAGATTTGCGAGGGCGATGGTGCGCGGGCGCATACGCGCCTGTCAAATCACAGTGACTGTACTCTAGTATATGTATAGCATGCCACCTATTACCTTTATTAGTCCATCCATCAAATTGCTTTCGCTAACCTGTGTTGCCGGGGCATTAATCGAAGAATGGATGGGGGATTTTCACGTCCTGAATCACCTTCTTGAGCTCGACCAATGTGGTCAAGGAGGTGGTCCAGGTTCGGTTGTGAGACACTGTAGGTCTTCTCAGAGGTGTCCTCTAGGTTGGACCTGACTGGAACACTTGACCAGGAAGTTATCCAGTAAACATCTTGTATCAAATCTGTGTGAATATCTCAGAAAAGGAATCGGTCTTCATCCTCTCCCTTGCCTAAAGGTTAGATGTGGATTTTGTTTATGTCCATTCAGAAGGCACTTGTGCATTTCATAAGAATCCAAAGAGCAAAGTATCAACTTTTAGATTCCATACAATTCTTTCTTGTTGCCAAGATAGTTCTTTTTTGGTCACAAACTCATCCTTGTGCGATTCAGGTTTACATAATCCAATTCGCCCCAGCCCTTTCATTTAGTGCAATCCACACTGTCTTCCCATGGGAACTAGGCCATGCACTTTCATCCCCATCCTCCAACCCCCATTGTTCTTGCTGTCGGGGCATGTACACATGAAGTGCTGAGACTGCACATTTTAGAATATAAAAATCATTTTGCTGCCGAAGTATAAAAGACAGCTACCTTTCCCTCTGTATACATTTTGCAATACCTTGTCATCTTTTCAGCGGCTATGTGCCAAACACATTCGAAAGCTGCAGGATTTCTGAATCGCTGACTCTGAATGGCAATAACGGTTTTGTGCTAGAGGGCAACCTCCTGTCCTAGTTGTGTCAGTCATTCTTGTCACTCTCAAAAGACAGGACTAAAGTAACCAGGCTGTCTGCTCTGCTGACTTCTTTCACCATCTAATACCTCCCACTGCCACTCCAGCCTGTCCAAGCTCATTAAGTATTCAGCCACATCCATTTAGGTGTCATTGTGAGTTCACCCCAATCGTCAATGCCAAGGTTGAATTGGGGATTAAGTAAATATTGTTTTAGCATTTGCTGCTTACTTTCAAAGACATCTGTTCACTTACCTCAACGGCTGTATCTCGAATAGCAACAAGGTACATTACGGTGTCCTTGGAAGTTTCCGGGATCCGGTAAAGGCAGAGGACCAAACGTAGTGGGACACCTGCGACTGATACATTTGCAAGCACCGATAAAGAAAAGTATCACGATGTTGCTGTCTTTGAACTGTTTCCTTGAGAGTTTTCCTCCATTCACCGTAAAAAAAATTTTTGGTTTCAGTGGTTACTGATGGAAGACAAATCTCTGATTTAGTTCATCCCAAAGAGTCGGATGTTTGAGATGCCTTTCCCACACTTCTCCCAAACTGGTGACATTGAATTGTTCATAATGTCTTGCTAAAATAAGAAAATGGGTTTAAGCATGATGCAAGTGGTCGAACCCAACCCCTGACTATATAATAAATACATCATGTTAATGTGTTAGACTGACAATTAGAAAGAGTAACTACTTTATGTTTTAATCAATTGAAGTGCATGAGAGAATCTCGTCTGATATATCGACATTAACTATTACTAATGTACCTTCCAAGATCCAACACAACTGAAGTACTGGTCATTGTCACAGACAGTGTCTCATCTTAATCACCTAAGAAACATGATGATGACTTCATAAGCCTGATAGTATGAAAGAAGATTTTGTTTTTAGAATTGGTGAAAAATCATTTTTTACAAATATCATCCTTTTTAATGCTCTACTAATCATGAAATGAAAGTGAACATTTTGACACTTTAAATGTGCACTTTCGCAGGCTCTTCTCAGAAGCCAAAGTAAGAACTTCAGTCAGAGTTTTGAATTAAAGTGTGTTACTTGTGTCCCATTTATTTATTGGCTTACTTATTTGTCTTGGCTTTTCTCTCTATTGGATTTCCCACCAGGTGTAAGACCAAGGTATACCCAGACAACTTGCCAAACACCAGCATCGTCATCGTGTTTCACAACGAGGCATGGAGTACGTTGCTGCGGACAGTTCACAGCGTCATCAGTCGCTCTCCCAGACACTTAATCGTGGAAATCCTGCTCGTGGATGACTTCAGTGAGCGAGGTTGGTGAATAACGCTACGCTCTACCAGGAGCAGGAGAGGGTCAATCTCACAAATAACAAAAAGAGAATGTCCGTCAAACAAGGGTTTTTACTCTAATGATATTGTCATCTCAGAGGGACAGTGTGCAGTTTCCATACTTTTAGCAATATTTGAATTGGGCCTCATTTCAGTCCCCGCCTTGTGTCTCTCCAGCAAAAGAGAATTTTTGCCACCTCAGAGTTGAGTTCAGGGTTGGCTTTGAGTGTGCAACATTAAACATTACTGGTTGAGCTTTAGTTTTTTGGGAATATAGAGTAAGTAAGCTTCTTTCAGCTTGTCCCGTTAGGGGTTGCCAGAATGTGACATCTCAGAAGGACACTCATATTTGTTTGGCACAGTTTTTAACACCAGAAGCCCTTCCTAACACAACCCCTCTTGGGGTGTAGTAGAGGCCCCAGTGGGATCCGAACTCATGATCTCTGGTTCCCCAAACCAACGCTCTAACCACTGAACTCTGGGGCCTCAGGGAATATGCACTCAATTAAAAATAGACCGAGAGCTGATCAACTTACCCGATGACTGTAAAAACGGTGACATGGACGTACGCTTTGGTTTCCAAGACCACACACAGGACAAATACAATATTTATACATTTATCTTTACCTTTGATTTTAAGTAGAGGGCTGTCCAAATCCCTTTAGTTAACCTTTACTGCTAACTTGCATTAAGTAAGTAATCCTGCCAGCAAACTATAATAAATGTTCGGTGAGAGGCTGTTGTATGTTCCTGCAAGCCTACTTGTCCGCCATGGGTGTGTACGAAAGATTGGCAGGCTATTCGGTCACGCCTCCTGTCTTTGACGCTCTGATCCTATCCTTCTCCTGTCGTACCTAGTTGTAAAGTAATAATTTCAATTAAATTAAAAGTAGACGCAGAACCATTCACACTCACATTCCCACCTACGGGCAATTTGGAGTCTTCGGTGAATCTACCACGCTTGTTTTTGCAATGTTGGAGGAAGCTGGAATACCAGGAGAAAACCCACCCTGGGATGGGGAAAACATGCAAACTCTAGACAGGCAAAGCTGGATTTAAACCCGGGTCCTCAGAAAAGTGAGGCTGATGTGTTAACCAGCACATGCTTAGTGAAGTGTCTCTTGTGGTATTTTAGACTTCTTGGGGAAAAAGCTGGAGGACTATGTACAGACTCTTGATGTTCCAGTGAAGATCTTGAGGATGGAGCAGCGTTCAGGTCTTATCCGAGCCAGATTAAGGGGGGCAGCTGCCACGAAAGGTCAGGTTATCACTTTCCTGGATGCCCACTGTGAGTGCACTGTGGGATGGCTTGAACCCTTGCTCGCCCGCATCAAAGAGGACAGGTGAGCGTGTTGACTTTCTCCTATCAAAGGTCCAATCTAACAATACAACCTTTACCTTTATAATCAATGCACTGCTTCTTTGGTCCCTCTCATGTTAAGAAAATTCCAGTTTACATAATTTGTTCGTTGAGAGGGAATACTCATTAAAAATTGATGGTGAACAAACTATTTAGACATCCCAGTTCCGATCCATCATTGCTTCCTGTTCATCTTTTTGTGTCTCTCTGTGTATCAATGATTGTAGTATTACTGGGCTAAATTATACATCAATTTACTAAAACTATGTATACATTATAGAGTTATAGCAGTTTTAAATATAAATACCAACCCATGCTGTAGGAGCTAATCACCATGGACAGAAAATGAGATCAATTGATTAGTACCTCATGCTACGAGCTGCAACTTTACACCTCACTTGTACATTCACGTCTGTTTCAAACATTAGCCGACAAAGAAAATCAAGACCTGGGGTCAGACGGTGGTGCCTCCCTGTATGCTGCACAAGGGGTTTGGGTTTAATCAATCGAAGACTGTAAGGAGGGAGTCAGATCACCCCAGAAGAAGCCATGCATGGAAATGGGACAAAAGATAATTTCCAAAAAGAGAAGCTGGAAACAAGATTCATCCTTTTCTTGCGACACTGGTGCTGACCATGAAGTTTTATGCTTCTGATTTTTTTTTTTCCAGGACAGCAGTGGTGTGCCCCATCATCGATGTCATCAGTGACGAGACCTTTGAATACATGGCAGGCTCAGATATGACCTATGGCGGATTCAACTGGAAGCTGAATTTCCGCTGGTACCCCGTTCCCCAGCGGGAGATGGATCGGCGGAAGGGGGACAGAACGCTTCCTGTCAGGTACAGTATGCAAAACTGTGGTCTCAAATTTGAAGTACAGTGGTACCTCGGTTTTCGAACGTCTTGGTTTTCGAACGAAAGTTTAGAGATCTTTTTGCTTTGGTTTTTGTACGAAAATCGGTATTCGAACACCCCGACCAGCTGACCCACGACGATTTGTTATTGTACTGTCGAACGCACCCCCGAAAAAAACGGAAAAGACGTAATGCGCACGACTCCACGCAACTAGTTGACTCACACATTCCTTTTCTCGCGGACGTTTCCCCGTACTGTAGTGCCTTATTTTCTTCAAATTGAGCAACACTAACCCCCGATCATGGCTCCAAAGAAGGCAAGTGGAACTGCTGGTGCTGAAATAAGGAAAGTGGTGCATAAAACTGTAGACTTCAAGAAGGATTTGATAGCCGAGCACGAATCTGGTGTGCGTGTTTGAGTTATCGAAGAAGTATGGCATGGCAAAAACAACAATCAGCACCATTCTGAAACACAAGGTTGCCCTCAAAGCAAGTGATGTTGCTAAAGGAGCAACCGTGTTGACCAAGCAGAGGCCACAGATCTTGGAGGAAGTCGAAAAGTTGCTTGTTATTTTCATGAACGAGCAGCAGTTAGCTGGGGATAGTGTTGGCGAGGAAGGGAGGAGATGTCGTCTGATGAGGCTGAAGGCAGGAAGGATGTCTCAAGTGCCGATATTAAAGCTATCTGCACTAAATGGAACGACATCCATAATTTTGTAGAACTTCATCACCTGAATAAAGCTGAATGTTGCAGAGCACTTCAAAATTTGAATGATGTCGTTATGCACCACTTCAGAAAATTGCTTAAAAGATGGCAAAAAAAAACATGAAATTCGTTCTTTGTGAAAAAGGGGTGAGTCACCCCACCGAAGACATTTGAAACTGTTTTGCATTCCTTTTTTTCTTTTGTTCCATTAACCCTACCTCTAGTTGGAAGTTTTTTTTTAACATTATGTACTTTCTCTGCAAATAAAAAACAATTTGTCCCCCCCCCTCATTATTGCTTGTTTTAAAGTTATTCTGCACTTTTGTTAGTAAAAAAAGGTTTACAAGGCTGCGGGCCGAGTCGCTACAGATACAGCAATGCACTCCTTGCCTGGCATACTCCACTAGGCTAATGTTAAGCAAAAAATAAATCTATTTCTTAAATGATTTAATTATATAAAGTATTTAAACCACACATGTATTTCTACTATGCAGTCTATCATCAGGAAAAGTTAAAAAAATGCTTTAAAAAAACTTTTTAGGCTTGAACGCATTATTTCATTTTCCATTCATTGTAATGGGAAAATGTGCTTTGGTTTTCGAACGATTTGGTTTTCAACCAACCTTCCTGAACGGATTGTGTTCGAGAACCAAGGCACCACTGTACCACTGCCTTCTCTCTTGAGTAAAATGGTTTAGTCAGAGCCAGAAAGGAAGTCAGATTTCACAAAAAGGGTTACACCATAGAAAAGACACCGACATTTAATTTCAACACAAAAACACTTGACAGAAACACATCCTATTTTATCAGTGTTATCTGACACCACTTGCAATTTTTTCTCCGTTACACCAAAAACACGTTTATTTTGAAACTGAGATATGTTTACTTTTGTTACCTCGACATGAGGTCTCATGTAAGGTCTCTCTAACCATACTTCAGGATGAAAGATCTTAACTGTCGTTAGTCTTAATTGAACATAAATAATTGATTCTGTAACAATCTTTTTCCCTTTCTTAAAGAATTTGTATTGACCTGTGAAATAAAAAAAAATGGATAAGGTTTTGGATGTTGTCCAAATGTATTGTGTGTTTCCTTTAGGACCCCCACCATGGCAGGAGGGCTCTTCTCCATAGACAAAACGTACTTTGAAGAAATAGGAAGCTATGATCCAGGGATGGATATCTGGGGTGGAGAGAACTTGGAGATATCTTTCAGAGTGAGTGAAAACACTTTTTGCCTCGCTTATCTGTCAAAACGCTTGAACAACTTCATTTGGGACCATGTGTCACATAGTGAACAGAACTCTTTTCCAAGCGCAGCATTTGTGGTCATTTTTCCTTCCACAGCCGAGGCCATTTGTTCAACTTGCTGATGCTGAATGTTAACAAAAGCCAATCTTCTGGATTTCAAGCAGACTATATAAAATGCAATTTTTCTCGCCTTTTTGTTGCCGTGTCGTATTTCCAATCGATTCTGTTAAGTGAGGAGAAAAATGGCAGAAGGAGAACTTGGCCGAACCACCTTTGAATTTATGGGAGTTCCACCATTAGTGCAGTGCTGATGATTCTTGGCAACATCTTTAATGAGCACCTCAATCATTAGGGCGTGGGAGTTTCTCTTCGAGTGGCAGAGATTGGCCTCTCACAAACCTCCCCGTCTCCATAGTGACAGTTGTTCCCTGTTGTGGTCATTTATTATTTGGATTAGGATATACTGTAGAATCTACAGTGTAGATGAAGAGTTGAATTTCTATTATTGAGAGAAACATTTGATGACAGGGTAAAATATATACTCTAATGGGTAATTTTAACTGCAGACTGGTGTCGAACCGATTATTCTGATAATGGACTTGCTTTTAGTGGTGTCTACGGCACAGGGGTGTCTAAATCATTTTGATTGCAGGCCACATTGTAGCGGTTTTCCTCAGAGGGACGTTATTGCCCTGAGCTCGTGTACATGTCCGTGTCATTGCTTCATCACATTACTGACAAAGTATGCAAACAACTGTTTGCTGACGGCTTTTGACATCAGAAGTCAATCAAGGACAATAATTTGTTCAACTATCATGCAGTTTACCGTATGAAAGTTTTTGGTACTAAAATCTTTGCAATATCCCAATGTTAGTGTTAATTATAATGGACAATTTGATATTTTTGCAGAGATTTTAGCAAGAATCATGCATGTTGATGCACAAAAGTTTCTATTTCGGGCCCCATAAAATCATGTAGTGGGGCCAGATCTGGACCCCGGGCCTTGAATTTGATACTTGTGCTGTAGAGTATTTTTTCATCCACTGATCACAGTGATATTCAAGTAATTCAAATTCAGTATGAATTGCACAATGGGAGTTTGAATTTTTTTAAATTGCTAGCGAGATTTGAATGTAGCCTCACATCACTAACCCCCCCTCTAAGTCTCCAAACAAAGCATTCTCCCTCACTAACATGCGGAACTCAAGTCATTCATAAAGTTATGCAATTATGAAAGTGCAGAGTAATGGAGAGAACGTATATTCAGCTTCAACTAAATAACAGCACTCACAATACTAAACTGTAAACAATCCAAGGTTAGCCATCGCTACTATGTTGGTACCGTGACATATTTGTAATGGTGTAATACTAAAATGGAAAAATTAAATATTGGCTTGAAGTTTATTTCTTCATGTGCTATCAATTAAAAATCAAAAAGAGGTGATAATCTTATCTGTCTAGGAGAAATGTTGCTAATTCTATGTCGCTTCTAAGCCTCTCAGCTGCCGGAAGTCGATTTGGTCTGTTTCTGTTTGCTCGTCCTTTGCCCAGTTGTTGGCAAACAAGGGATGGGCAGTTTTCCATTTTATGGAAGTAGCTATTCTGCCATAATTTTAGCAAAGCTCCTGAAGCTCAAGGATACAGATCACAAGGTCGTGCCCGCTCTGCATGTCCCTGCGAGTGGACAAGAATGATTGACGCCTTGTCACTCACACCTTGTGTGTTCAGAGAGCTGTATTTTTCCTTTTTTTTTTTTAAACTGCTAATCCTCCCTTCAAAGAAACGAAGCAACAACTTATTCGGCAGCGGTCATGCAAAAACAGCACTGACTCGGCCATTTCATCTTGAGATGGCCAGTTTTCCAGTTGGAAAGAATAAAGTGAAAAATTTTGTTGTAATTATGTTGTAAATGACTTACAAGTACAAGTAGTATTAATATTAATATTAATATTAAAACTAATAGAAACGTTTGTACTATAGAGCCTGATGCTTAACTGAAGATTTTCAATTCAAGTTTATGTGAACAGTTTTATTTTCTTCTGTCTTTTATGAATCTTTACTGTCTCTATATCTGTTCAGATCTGGCAGTGTGGCGGTTCCTTGGAGATTGTCACGTGTTCCCATGTTGGCCACGTGTTCCGGAAGGCTACTCCCTACAGCTTCCCCGGAGGAACGGGCCAAGTCATCAACAAGAACAACAGACGGCTGGCAGAAGTCTGGATGGACGATTTCAAAGATTTCTTCTATATCATATCACCAGGTGCAGACCTAAAGAGTCCTGTAAAGTTCAGTTTTGATTGGCACTGTCAGAAAGGTATTAGTTTAATTAATATGTACATTTTTGGGGTTGTAGCTTACAGTGCACAACTGCACTAAATCGTGGTATGCAAGCAGTTCACATTTGTAATTTACACATTAGTAAATTAATAGTAGCAATCAAAAATTTGTTCTGTCTTTGCAAACTCCAAAATTGACAAAAGTATTCTGTTTTAAGTACCGGTTGGGAAATTAACCTGTGCTGCAGTTTTTATAGAGGACTTAATCAGTGTTTTACATAGTTAATATACTCAAACCTTACCGGTTATATCGTATGTAAAGTACAATTGTACAGTTGTCATAAATTTAGATATCCAGTCCGAATTTGTAAATTGTATAAAAATCTTGAAAGAAAATATGAGATTAGGTAAACACATGTATTCTATTTTTAATGGGATTGAAATCAAACTAAGGCAGTTTCATTACAATCATTAAACAAAACATAACAATCAAGAAAAAAATATGATGTGCCTCGGTCAGTTACACCCCCCCCCACAAATATTGTGTTTAATGAGGCAAAATGGGATATTCAATTCTAAAAATATTTGATATCCTGAAACAGGATTAACATGAAGTCAGACAGCTCCAGTAAACGACCACAGTTGGCAACAACGTTTGGGTTTGACAAAGCTCATCCACTTAAAAGTACACACGAACAATCTGACCGTGCAGACTGCGAGAGGCCCCCCCACCTCCCCTCAATCTGTCCACTTGCTAATGTGATTAGCCTCCAGCCAGGCTCTGCCGGAACTCTCCACCTAAATGTTTTAGATATCTGTCGACATTCCAGTGATCATCAGTAAATCGTCCGTCTTTCCAGCGCAAATTGCAAGCTATCTACTTCACCTTTAGCAGGCGGTGTTACAGGTGGGGGTGGTGTGATGGATGAGCGTTTCTGCAAAGTGCGGCCCCTCAATAGCTAACCAGTCCCGCTGGGGAACGATCAGGGAATACTGCGTGTGAGTTTGGGAGCAGCGCCTTGCGATGCTATTAAAAGTGCATCTCCGTCCTGGTCCCTGTGCTCCGCCGGTGATTTCGAAATCAAAGAGGCCATTCATCATGTGCAACGCGATGTTCCGAACAAACGCAAAGAGAAAAAGAAAGGAATTGAGAAGCCGGGGGAGCGGCCTTCATCGCTTTTATCTGAGTTGATTTTCAATTTAATTTGCCCTGATTAAAGTGTGTTGTGTTAATACAGAATGCTCCCTTGTGTGGATAAGCAGCTCAGATAATGGATGGATGTCCTTCAACGATTGACTCCACGAGTGTTCTTTAGCTTTGTTTTGTTATCGCAACAGAGAAGGGTACCGGCGAGCTTTCAAACCTGACCTAATAATCAGGAGTAGAACATGGGTTGGTTTCACCCCCATTCCCTCCCAAAAAACGCATTGACCAAAGTGAGGAGAAAGCAATCTTTTTGTGAAAAGAAAGACTTCAAGACAATCGGTGATCTTGATGGTATTATTTTTGCTTTTTTGACTCCTCAAACTTTAAAACAACAACTAGACATGGAAATGGCCTTAAATTGCAATATAACGATTTATTTACAGATATACAACTCAGAAACCCTCCACGAGCAACGCTGACTCACTGCATGGCTTGACTTGAATGTTGGTGTCATTTTTACATGCCATTCATTATTCACTCTATGAACGTTATGTCATCTTTTCTCATGATAGTGGCACATCTTCTACTTATTTCCATCACACATTTGTTTCAGTTACACATACAGTACATACCCTGTTCTAATGGGAAGTGCCTAAATGTGTCCATCTTTCAATGTGTTGGCCTTTCTCTCCCTCATCTGTTAGTCATTAAACTGATCTGCCTGTGAAACCAGAATTACATAAGTATGCTGATTGAGACCCTCTTCTATGGCCTATCTGTTGGAAAAATGTACTTGATGTACTGTGTTCTGGATTTATATTGGGAGTAATAAATAACAGATATAAACGTCCGTGGCTGTTAATGAGTTGACTCCAGCAATCTCGGTATGACGCCACAAGCTGACAGTATGGCACCGTACACATTTACTTGTTCCCTATGCATTATGTGTCAGTCATTTATCAAAGCTGTAGTTGAAACGAATCAACTCACATTAAATTCTTTCCCATGGGTAAACTGTTTTGGAATTAGAATAACTTGAAAGTCAGCCAACATCGAAACTTTGGAGTGCGTCAACTTGCAGGAGCCGAGAGACGTTTTCACGACTCACAAAGTTTGAATTGTGCCTGCAGGAGTGATGCGAGTGAACTACGGGGACGTCTCTTCCCGCAAAGCCCTCCGCGGGGCCTTGAAGTGCAGACCCTTCTCCTGGTATCTGGAGAACATCTACCCGGACTCCCAGATCCCGAGAAGATATTACTCGCTTGGTGAAGTATGAGCTTTTTTTGTCCACTGATACTACTGATACGATACGATGCCTCGCTGTACCCTGTATCACGTACTTGATTACTTTATTGCTTTGGGACAAATTGCATCTGAGGAGGGCTTAAAGAAACTAGATGAATTCCAACCGTCTTGAGAGTTTGGGTTGTGCTTGTGTAAGAAATAAACAGTGCAGTAGGCAGGTATTGCTCCAAGCGTGTTTACGCAGAAAGGCCGCGTACTGTGAGTGTGTGTTATACGTAAGCCCTGGGAAAAGATGCTGTGTAGACTTATTGCATTCTATATAGAAAACGTGTTTATACATTATACATCTGGAGACCAACTTCATCTTTGTTGGAATCATGTAAAAAAGGCAGTGGTGCCTGCGAAATGTACAGTTAAAGTTTAATGTTCGCGTCAGTGTAATGACTGTCGCATGAGGGTGTCTTTCTCGGCCTGCTGCATGTAGAAGTAACTGTAAAACTAAATGGCAATGTTGGAAAATTGGCCTTTAATCCTACAATGTTCCCGCACTGGTGTCTGTTCAAATTCCGTACCAGAACTGTATTGTTTGTTGTTCTCCCATGGCATAATATGTATACATAAAATCATCCTAACTAGCCAACCATTGGCTATGTTAACACTCATGTTCCATGGGGGGATGGAGGTTTCATGGCACCCAAGGACAAAACGTGATGAATGTGAGACGACGTAGGGACACAGCTTGGGCAAATGCGACAGGCCGGGAATTTTATCGTCAAAAGTCAACTGACAGGGGTGGTGCAAATGAGAAGCCGTAGTTTGCCGTAGTGAAACCGGGTGAACGCATCAAAACTTGACAGTACGGCAAAGCCTGTATCTAAAATCTAAACTTGGAGGAACAGTGTGGCGTTTCAAGTTGTGTGACGTTCTGGAGGCTTTGATGCACATTTTGTCACAGTAGGGTCTATTCAATGGGCTCCAAAGCTGCTCGGTGTTCATATTTAATCCGTAGAATGCCTTGAGAGAAACGCGAGGGAGCCCATCAGAACGTGATGATCGTACGTACTATCGTCTGTGGTAAACGTGGGTCAATACGTAGTGCGCATTTGAGATTCTGGGAATGTGGGAAGCCACTTCCCCCACAGGTTGTCACGGATACCATGACGTACCGTGAGAAAACCGAGCAAGAATTGAATACGGCATGTTTAATACGAAGTTAATGCAGCCTTAGGTCAGTGTTGAAAGGATCTACAATGATTTCCTCACATCATTATCGGGCTCTGTTTTAAACGATGTCATTGGATGAATGCACTTGATGACACTCTACGTGATTTTAGGAACTCTGAAAGTGAATCAAAGTGGAGAAATTTGCCAGGACAGTTTTCACAGGACACAGAAATCATGCGAGTAGCCGGGAAAACATCCATAAAGAAACAACCAATTTTTGGAAAAATCTTCAAGATGCTCAATCTGCTTTAACACTTTCTCCACATTCACCTACTGATCATACAAGATCAAGAGCAACATTGAGTTTTGTTTCTTACTGAAGGGCACTTTGACACAGTCACATCAGCTGAGGGTCGAACCCGCAACCTTCGGGTTGGGAGACGACCCCAGTAACACCGGAGCCTAACCCTTTGTCTCAGTAAAGATTCAACACTCATTTTTGAATGTGTTTGATGTGGACAGATCAGGAATGTTGAGACCAACCAATGTGTAGACAACATGGGACGAAAGGAAAACGAGAAAGTCGGGTTCTTCAACTGCCACGGCATGGGTGGAAACCAGGTGAGGAAAAACTGCAGGCATGAAAAAGTCCACTCAATTTCACAAATGATTCAGCTCCATTCATCCATTTTCTATAGAACGTGTCCTTATTATTCAGGTGAGCTGGAGTATAATTTTGGCAAGCTCACTGCACGTAGCCGATAAACCAACGACCATGTCACACGTCTTAATTTTTGAGGTCGCAACGTAATGATTACTCAGATCACTCATAATTCAATTACAGTCAACCCTTGCAGTTTCACAGCGCTCATTTTTCCCACATGTACTAATATTAGTACAGACACACGTACCACTCTGTGTAAAAATACGTTGGAGCGATGGCATCAAAGAGAGAGGGAGACAAATTCTTGAAACTTTAGGAGCATTTCAGAATTTTAAAAAATCCTAAGAAAATAAGAAAAGTGCAATGTGTCTACAGCTTCAGGTGAACTTTGATTCCCTTTATTGAATGCACCGTAACAAAAAAAACCCACCTAATAACCATTCATAAATGATGGTCACAACTGACATGCAAACTTGCTAACAGTTCGCCGGTGAACAGGCAGCAGCTAGCACGAGCATGCAACAGCCAATTTGATCAGATTTGAGATTTGATCATTTGAGAGCTCTTCATGCAAAAATAACCAAATACATAAAGTACAGAAGTGACAAGGCTGATGCTTTTCCCGGTCGGGTTTGATTTCAGGTGTTCTCATACACGGCGGATAAAGAAATTCGCACAGACGACCTCTGTCTGGACGTGTCCCGCCTCAACGGGCCTGTCGTCATGCTCAAGTGTCACCACATGAAGGGCAATCAGATGTTTCAGTACGATGCCGACGTAAGAAACGAGATCTTTTTCCTGCATTTTCTGGAGGTTTTCCTGGGAATTTGAACACAAGGTGGTGCTGTGTGTCAGTATTTTAGCACACATTTGACCGGAGCTGTTGTTTTCCCATTGTGTGCTCTGTTCTTTCGCCCAGTATGTTGGCAAATGGGAGTATGATTTTGAGGTAAGCAGTAGAATCACTTGAATGATGTTTTCCCGTTCGTGCTAGTTTGTGATTCCTACATAGTGACATATTTGTTCCTCCGCACCGTGTGCAGTGTTGGTGGTGGTTAGATTAAATCATTGTAGACTTGTTCAGCCGTCAGTGCAAGCCTGCGCTCCTTTAGATTAAAGCCGTGGTTGTCGGAGTGCTAGCAGTGAAAAATCTAGATGCGGGGAGGGAGGGGATCTGGGGGAACATGTCAATCTGCGGTGCCCCCCTCCCCCCCTTTCATGCATGCCCCCAGTTTGAAAACCTCTGGATGAAAGAGAAGTGTTTATCCTCATGCATTGCCACATTCTGTGTCAAATCTAAATGTGTCCTGGTGTCCTCGTTCCAGAAATAAATACAACAGGGTAAGGTGTAAATTGAGTATAACTTTTATTTAAGATGTTTTACATGATGGAAAGCTGTAAAAACTATCTTTTCTGTTCATAATATTTGTATAACTTGGTATATAGACCATTTTAAGGCCTCGTAAATTGGAGGACATTGGGTTAAAGTATTTAAGCCTACAAGAATGTATGGACCAAGATATATAGGTGTGCGTGTGTGTGGAGAAGCAATGAAACTACAAACGATTTTTTAGGCACTTGAGACATTTTCCTCAAAAATCACAGCAATTAAAACTTTAAAAATGTGCTGGCTTTTTTTTTGTATGTGTAATTATGGATGGCCAGTATCTCTCAATGTTAAGGACAAAATTTCAAAGTTCTACGACTGTCAGGCCCTTCCTGTGCACTAAATCTTAGTGTAATCCATTAGTTTTTTGTTCATGCAGATATAGATGTATGGCCTTGGCAATGATCATGAACAAGAATACTCATCAAGGTCGATGTGCGTTTTGAATATGAACCAGACACAAGATAAAATTAAATAATACAGTTTGGAATGTCATCAAAAGGTTGTTTAGAGGAGCGCAGAGAAGTGTTTTCCAACAGAAAAAAATCTCCCCCACACACCAGCAAACAGAAATGCCAGAAAAAGTATTTATACTGATGAATATTGATGAGTTTGACACAGTTTACTCACAAATGCACTGTACCACATTTTTCTGGGCACGGTTTGATACAATTGTTATGTGTTTAGTACATAAAGAGAACAACTTTTTTCTCCTCTTGTCTTTTCTGTTTTGGGTATACTTATTGTATACACTTGACAATTTAGTCGTATTAAATACGTAGAAAAATGAAAACTGCGAAATCTAAACAAAATCACGACTTGGCTGTGTCAAAGCTGGATGAACCATGGGGTCAATCGGCCACTCTTTTTCCCTGCACGGCACCCCGCAGGCACGACCAATTGACCAACGCTTAATCCGTCTGATTAAAACGTCGCTGAAATGTCCACGCCACCAAGTGACCAAACCGACTCGAGAAAAGGTGGTGAAAAGGTGCTGAAAATCTTTCCTATCAAATCCTCCCACTGTATGTTTATTTTCTCGTGTTTATCTTAAGTGGCGCCGTAGGTTCGAAAGCTTTTTCGCGAGGCACTTGTTGTTTCACTGGCGTTACCTTTTTTCTGTTTTTTTAACCCTCCCATAGTACTTAACGCAGTAAAAATTGGATCATGACTTATTCTTTTTTATGAATGGTGGATATAGTGTTATTTTACTTTTTGCCATTTAATGGAAGCTGATTTATTCGTTCTGCCTACCACTATCACAAAGACAGATGAACAAATATATCGTAGTGATTAATAGTTATAGTTCTTTTCTGACAAGTTGGGTGAGATTGGATAATTTTCCATGAAGATCTCTCACAACACTCTGACAGGATATCATTGGTGGAGAGAATCCTGCGCTGAATTCTGAACAAATGAGTTCACCATTTGCTCATCACGCTTAAATGTTACTTTGAATTTATCACAGATTGTCTACGGTTGGCATCAATTCTACAGGGAGAGGAGAAGTGGGGGGACACACTACACAAGTTCCACAAGAACTTTGATATTTTGCACGCCGCAGGAGAAGGGACACGAGGGTCCCTCAAGGACTTTGATTGATCAGACCAGACACATGTAGAAGAGCTTTCTCTTTGAAATGGCACAAGGTGGTATTAAATGTTCTTTGGCTCGGAGCATTGAACACTAGAATCCAGGCTCTATTTTTAGAAGAATGATTCCTGGGAGAATGTTGATATTTGTTGCACAATGGGGAGAGGGTAACGTTTTCCATATAAATAAAGACGGACAGACGAGTATGGTTAGAGCGTTTTAGATTGGAGATGGCACAAAACAGTTGTACGAATTTGAATATATTTCTTTGCTTTATCTCGTAGAAAATAAACAGGTTATTTTTATATATACCTAGTTCCAACAAAACCAAAGCTTGATTTAAAAGCCGTTCTTTGGTTTGAACTCCCATACTGTTTTCTGAGAAAATCATTCTTGTTCTGACTTCCTTCCCACGGAAGAACTTACCATGAGACTATTGATATTTCTCGGCCAATCGCATTCCCTGAAGAATATTAAATCAATAAGATAACACATCTGAAGAAATAGATAGATAGATAGATAGATAGATAGATAGATAGATAGATAGATAGATAGATAGATAGATAGATAGATAGATAGATAGATAGATAGATTGTATACATTTCCTGGTTTTAACTTTTTTTTTAAATCAAAGTTAAGAAAATACATTCTGATCTTGGCTTGCTACCACTGGGGCTATATCGGTCTTTTGGACTGTGAAAGTGGGTCGAAGGCGATGCCTTCCTATCGGAAAGCATAATGAGGAGCACCTTGATTGTGAGAAATGCCCTCAGCGTTCACCGCCATGCTGTCACTCAACCACCAGGAGACAGATTACCTTCCAAATCTGGAATATCACGATGGTTCCGTGCCCCCATCTTAAATAACATGCAAGACTAAGTACTGCTAATGTCATCTAAATGGGTCCAGGCCCCAGCAGACACGCTTTCAGCCATGTTCAACACCTATAGCATTTCAGTAAGAGACAAACTTGGAGCGGATGTGTGCAAGGTGGGATATTTCCGATGACTTGAAGGTGACCTGCTTGTAAGCGCAGACCACCCTGAGCTCATTTGGCCAGAGCATGCAAGTAAACAGGGAAGTTTTATTTCTATCCTAGTACTGGAAGTTTCATGATTATAGACTTAGCTAGAAAGTTCATATTTATTCATACAGTGGTGCCTTGAGATACGAGTGACAAGTTTTTCGAGAACCTCGCTGTCATTCGACAGTTTTATGTTTTGCTTTGAGTTGCAGTGAAAGCAGGGAGCAGGCATGGAACACTTAGAAAGATGGAGGCACGCACTGGAAAGGAGAGGAATGAGAATTAGCCGAAGTAAAACAGAATATATGTGCGTGAATGAGAAAAGTGGAGGGGGAAGAGTGAGGCTACAGGGAGAAGAGATAGTGAGGGTGGACGACTTCAAATACTTGGGGTCAACAATACCGACCAATGGGGAATGTGGTAAGGAAGCGAAGAAACGGGTCCAAGCAGGGTGGAACAGCTGGCGGAAGGTGTCTGGTGTTCTATGTGACAGAAGAGTCTCCGCTAGGATGAAGGGCAAAGTTCAGTGAAACAGTGGTGAGGCCAGCCATGATGTACGGATTAGAGACGGTGGCACTGAAGAAACAACAGGGAGCAGAACTGGAGGTAGCAAAAATGAAGATGTTGAGGTTCTCGCTCGGAGTGAGCAGGTTGGATAGGATAAGAAATGAGCTCATTAGAGGGACAGCTAAAGTTGGATGTTTTGGAGACAAGGTTGGAGAGAGCAGACTTCGATGGTTTGGGCATATCCAGAGGCGAGAGAGTGAGTATATTGGTAGAAGGGTGCTGGGGATGGAGCTGCAAGGCAAAAGAGCGAGAGGAAGACCAAAGCAAAGGTTGATGGATGTTGTGTGAGAAGACATGAGGACATTGGGTGTTAGAGAGGAAGATGCACGAGATAGGCTTAGATGGAAAAAGATGATGCGCTATGGCAATACCTAACAGGATAAGCCGAAAGGAAAAGAAGAATAAGAAGAAGAAACTTTGACTTGCAAGCAAAATTTGAGATACAAGTGTTGTATGCGTGGTGGCTGTGAACTCAATTCAACACCCTTGGCAGCAACTCAACAATTCTTAGGAAAAAGTGACTTTATTGTCGTTGTCAATCCATACCACACTTCATCACCAGGTTGCAAAATTCTGTTTGCCTATTGTGCAGATCCGTTATTTGGTGATTGTGCCCGAAAGATGAGCTTTCTCATGATTAGCTTTCCAATAGTCTTTAAAATATGGTCACGCCGCATTTATGTTCTGGTGGAGTGGAATTTTTTAGTCCTATCCAGTATGGTAGTCTTGCTAATTTGAAGCATTTCTCTAGTTTCTCAAGTTCTTTTTATTTATTTATCAAAGACAGTGAAATTATTCATCCATGGGAGCCTGTTATTCATGGTCAAAATGATTGTATTAAAAATATTCGAAAGGGAGTATGTTTTTCTCCAACTAAGTAAAGCATGGACATTAGTGGTATGCAAAAATAATACCAAAAATGAATAGCGATTCATCACATCTTCTCAAGTATCGCACCTCGCACTCGACCGAGCAACAATAAAATGATGACAAAACCAAGCAACAATAGCATGAGGCCAGCGCCTCCAACTTTTAAATTTGATGTCTGGAATCATTTTGGATTGCTGCTGAAATCCAGAACACATCAACTACACAAAACTAAGGTCTTTGGTTAGCCTTGCCAGGTAGAATTAAAGTGCAGCATGAGGACGGCAAACCACATATTCCTACTTTCTAATGAATCCAAATCAAAGCATTTAAATACATTTTCAATCGGATCAATTTACAGGGAATCAAAATGGACTTGAACTGCAACTTACATAGCTAGCTGAAAGTCAATCGAATCACGAGGTTCTTCTTCAATCCTCTGCTCTAAGTGGCAACATTTCGAGTCCTCAGGAGAGAACACACACGAGCCTTTTGGTCTCCAAGCAGACAAGAGGAGTTGATGACCTGGGCAGTGTAAATGTCACGAAACCCTTGTTCCGTCTCTTTCTTTAACATCAAGTGCTTTCCCAGAAAACCAAGTAAGGAGACATTAAAAGACAATTTCCCTAGTGCTGCTGGTGAATATGAAGGCGTCGCCCCTTCCCTTGAGGAGTGTGCCTTCCAAAGATTATTTACAGCAGGCTCTCATCCAGCAGTTCAGCACATAGAATCATTTTGAAATTGCATTTCATTACACACCCATCCTTCCAATCAACCCCTGTAGAGAGTAGATTTGCATAAATAACACATTAACGTCCAACGAATGTGACATTTGTGTTCTTTGCCTAGGAAGCTGCAAAAACATTTTTAAAAATATATTAGAATTGTTGGTCCATTGGCGATGTTTGATGGTGATTTGTATGTTTTTACATTCTATATGTAAAGAAAGCTTGATTGCTTTATTCATGAGGCTATTTGTGTTTTCACCAACACTGACACTAAAAGCTTCTTCCTAATGGTAAGATTCTCCGTAGTTTAACTTGATGAGTTTAAATTATGCCTGAGACTGAGCACAAAAGAAGAAAACTATTTCCTAACGATACCACTGTGACTTCCTTTTCCTTTTGCTCGCCGCAGAAGCACACCTTTCTCCACATTATCACCCAGTCATGTCTGACCATCAGCCGCCTCGAGGACGGCACCTACGGCCCCACTGTGGAGTACTGTAACAACAGTCCCCTTCAGGCCTGGATCCTGCACAACTACACGCGGGTGGAGGTCGCTAGGCGCCTCTACTTCAGCCCCACTGATTATTTTCTTTAGGCTTCAGCCTGGTCTGGAGGTGTTTAGAGGTGAGCACCGTTTATAGATATAAAACTCGTAGGAGTAGAAGCAGTAGTTGTTTGTATTTGTAGTTAGAGTACAATGCTTGTTGGGGTTAGCGACCTACAGTGGACACTCAAACACAATTGGGCTTCAGTGCCTTGCTGAATGGCACCTCAACAGTCGCCAGGATGCAGATTAGTTTTTAAGGAACTATTAAGCGTGTAGTAAATTGGACGACTTGATGAGTTGACTAGTTGACGAGTAAGCATGGACCAGTATCAGTTTCTGATGGTATGGTAAACTTGATCAAAAATATTGCAGTTTCATGGTATCACTGGATCGTAGTTAAACAAGTAAATGTAAAATGTATTATCTGAACACTTATGGGTAAATAAATTAGTGTACAAATTGGTACATTAGTAAAGATAAAATCAAAATAAATGGAATAATCGGATTTTGTCAGTGTATTTTCAATTGAAGTCACCACACCAATCAAATTCAGAGAGTGCACTGTAGTTTGTGTGATTTGCGCTCATGTTGGTCTTTGTAGTGGGAACAGATCAATGGACATCGTGTACTGGTGAGGTTGATGGCTTTACGAAGCGATAAGTGGTTTTTACCGATGACCTTTCAGGGAGAAGCCCTGTAAACAGGGAAAGGGGCACATCAGCGATGACCGATAGTATCCATAAGCCTTTGTTGGTTTTCACGCTAAATTAGATCTCATTTGACATTTGTTTTCCATGACAAATATTTAATGTTGAAAATTCACTTGGTGTCGACTGGACTGCCGGCGAGCGGGCGACGCCTGTGATGGTGGAGGGCACGTTTATTTTTAGCTCATTATTGTTTGTGTGTGAGGCTGATTGAAAGGGGGCTGACCATTGTTTACAAGTTCTTTTGAAGTGATCCTTCATTTTCAACCATGCCTTTTGTGGAGCTGGCCCTTCAGGCCTCTCAGCTACTGGCCCGCAGCAGCTGTGCACACTGTGCGCCACGCACATGTTATAAAAACCCACGAATCCCAATTATCAGGAGCATTCTGCCCGCTCATTTGCATGGAAGCCTTTGTCTGTTTGTGTCTTTCCAGCCAGGTGTCTATCCAGCTGTGTCTACCCCCCACTGTGTTACCGGGAGTGTGAATGGTGTTTTGTTGCGCCGTTAAAAGGGGGAAAAAAATCCCCCAAAAAACGATGGAAATAGCAATTTCACTGGCTACGTTTTTGTGTCCAGGTTGGGTAAATTGGGTAAGGATCTCCCACAGCTGCTAGTGTGTGTTGGGAATGCAGTCGTCAAGTGACCTGCTGTTTGATGGCCTGAATTGCTTTTCATTCTTGCTTCTTTGTACCATAGCCGGAGCGAGAGCTTGTACACACAGGAGAGCCGCGCCATTTAGAACAAATAAGTCTGTCGGCCATCACCGCGGAGAGACAAAGGGAACTGGTTTCGTTATTCCCCCTCAAAGCAGCGGACCTCTTCTGAAAGTCAACACAAGGCACACGTCACACACGGAAAGCTTTTTCAGCGGGTCTTGTGAGCTGCCGGGCGATGGAGGATAATGTTCCTCAGCTGGGGCTTATGATCAGAACCTGTCCTCATTTAATTAAACCAGTCTCAGCTGCACACACATTCAGCCGCTTGCGCCAAAGACACTGCTTGGTTCGCCGGGAGGCTGAGGTGAGAGTTTCCTTGCCCAAGACGGGACATGAAATAATTATGAGCAAAGACAGGACTCTCGTATTTTTCTTTTAAACCTAGAATGATTTTTTTTCTCCCATAGGCTCCGCTGCAATATTCCAGAGCCATTTCCATTTCGAGGAAATGACTCTCATTATTAGAGAAAATCCTTCAAAAGAGCATAAAAAAAAAAATCACATTCTGGAAGCAGTGTCACCGCAACTGTTCCGTGACCACACTTCTAACTAATCCCAAATCATCATTTCCGATTGAAATGAATGCCAATGGAACTTGTCTGTTCCAGGCTCCGAAAAGACCCAACAAAAACTTGAGAAATGTATCCCCCCCACACCAAAAAAAGAAAAATCATTGACATCTGCTGCCTCATCTCTGTCAGAGCACTGATTCCAAAAAGCGTCACTCGCCACAATGTAGAGACACCAACAATCACAAACACCATTTTTTGAACTTAAGCAGACCTATGAGTTGTACTAAGTGCTATTCTCCCTTTTAGTTTTGGAGCGGGGAGGGGGTCATGTTGTACAACACCAGCTCTCTTTGTTCTTTGCTTTGAACAAAGATGCAGGAAAAGCTCTTCTGTACTGCCAGCTTCATGATGTGTGTGCAGTTCTTTGTATCTCGGCAGAGGAGATGAGGCTCTTGTGTTTTATGACCCAAGTGCAAACATAGTTTGAGTGTCTGTGTGTGCGCATTAGTTTAGAACATCTTCCTACAGCTGAAGCACAATCTCGCGTTCGTAAAGAACCTAAATGCCAGTTTGATCATGTTAATGCCACATCTTCACATCTGCAGAAAGAATAAGGATCAACTTTATTGGCCAATTATGTTAAACACACAAGGTGTGCAGTCCCACAGTAGTATGCCCTTTGTAGGATATTTACACCAGTGTGCACATCGTAAAAAGTCAATATAACTCAAGATTTAAAATGAAAAAAGTGCATTAATGCAAAAATGAGAAACTCACAGTGACGGGCAAATAGTGTGCGGTCTGTCTTCCACCGAGCATTTTTGCCCAAATTGTTTTCCTGAGCAGAGGCACTGCTTGTGATTCTGTCAAGTGAAATTACTCTGCTGAGGACCGAAATTGTGAATTACGAATTCACTTAAATGCTCTGCTCAGCTTATTCGTGGGTCCCTGAGCTCAAGACAACGTGAGGAACATTCTCATGCTGCGCTTAAGTTTGACTCATCACATCAGCTCTGTTTTTCTTGTCTGGACGTTTTAAAAGCACTTATTCCCTCCTCTGGCTCCTCCGGTGCGTGTGAGAGAAATACAGCAAAAAGGGGAGGCTGGATAAGGAGGACCAAGGCCATTCTTTTGTATGCATGAGCTTGTGAAGATGTGGCATTTGAGCTCAAAAGAGTTTGAGGTTAAATTCCCTTAATAAACAACAAGCGCCTTGTTAACTGATTCAATGGTGGCTATTTTCAAAACAGAGATGCCCGTACTGGAAGCCCTATTAGACCCTCGAGTAGACCAGAAAAATAAGTTTGTTTCTACCTTTTTCTTTTCTTTAGTTATCAACAAAAGAACAAGGGTCGGTTTCAATAGTTTCTCACCAAAATGCGTTAAAAATGAGGTTTTCTGAAGATGATAACGCACAACAACAAAACGTATGCAGTCCTAACTGATGCTAATATTTATTGCTTTTGTGACACCTTCAAAATAGCACGATTGAGAGGGCTTTTGATGCTAAATAACTGATCACAGACTTGGGGGGGTTCTTTCAGCTTGTCCCTTTCAGGGTCGCCATAGTGTGTCATCTCAGATGAACACACATATATGTTTGGCACAATTTTTACTTCCTGAGGCTACCCTTCTCAGGGAGTGGAGGCCCCAGTGGGATACAAACCCACAACCCCTGGTTTACCAAACCAGTGCTCCAACCACTGAGCTACAGACTACAGATCACTAAAACGCCATAAGCAATGTTGTCTAATCGCATGGCTCGAGTGTGGCCTTTTTACATGCCGTTCACGCCATTGTATCTTAATTTCACACGACAGTACACAATCTACTGTGACATATGTTGCGTTTATACCTTACATATACTGCACAAACTCTGCTCACATGTCAGATGCCTAAACTTGTCAGACTTCCAATGTGTTGGCCTTTCTCTTCCTAGAGGTGACAAGTCGAGACTCACCGGCTAATCTTTATCTGCGCTGACCCCAAATCCAAAGTGATGAAACGGCACTGTCCGTTTGTCATCGCAGTGGTTTACAAACCTGAATTGCGCACACAAGCTGGGCGACACCCCTTCGACGTCCACCCCTTGAAAAAAAATGTTCTTGGATTTACAGTGTTTGTCAGTGGCGGTAAGCGGTTGGATTCCAGTCAACGGATACAGACATCCTTGGCAATGAATGAGTTCCAAATATTTGTGATTTTAACCTTACTTTGTATTGGTCTGATTCTGGTCTTTGTGTTCGTCCCATCTGCCTGCCAACTTCTGAGCATAGCTCTGTTGGGTTTGTCAAATACTAACTAAAAAAGATTGTCTTTCATTTTTTTTACTGGGCAGGAAACCTAAAATGATCTTCTCAATTAGTTGACTCGCCAAAGCCTTTCCTGGTGTATCATTGGCAGTGATCATACCATTGCAACTCGTACAGTTCCTTCATCCCTCCATTTTCTAACATTCATTTTGTTCAGTGCCAATAATGACAAAGAACACAACAGACATTTGTGTATTACAATAAACATCATTCAAAAAGCTATTTGTAAACGCAATAAAATAGCTGCTTGCACTTTAGACTCAATAAAGACCCAGTGGAAAGGTTTTCCACAAATAGTACAGTAGGATTCCGGGTATGGATTTTACTCTCTGGTAGAAAGAGGGCTTCATTTAAAGAGAAAACTCATTAAGTATTAACGATAACGTCTCTGCGAGTGAGAGCTTAATTTCTGCGTGTACCTGCTGTGTTCGATTGGAAGTTACTGCCCTCTTAACTTTTTTTTATTTTTATTTTTTACCCAAGCAGAACATCCTGCTCTCCTGTAGATTCTGTTTATTCTGTCTACGGAGCATAACGATCTGGCCTGGCCTAATAGTTGAATGAATAATTTTAAGTTTGAAGATTGAACTTGTGTACTTCAGTTGAGGTGGCAGTGTGTCGAAATTAAATACTTGCATTTACCGGTAGTTCTCCTTGTAGTGGACTGAATGGGTGGCAACAATGGGGAAATGAAATGCCAGTATGATCCAGTTCATTTTTGGACTGGTGAACTGAGTTGACAATTTCTATGAACTGAACTAGTTAATTTTTGGAATGGTGAACAAAAGAAATTTTTCAACATGGCGTCTATCCTAAGATCGCACATCTCCTCCGTAAGGTGCTCCATAGTACTGTTTATGTTTTTGTTTTTTGTTCATTTTTGGACTCACATACCCAATGGAAGACTTTCTAACCATAAGGAGTCTACTCCCTCCTTTTTTTCAACAACTTTTGCAAATCCACTGAGTCCCCCCCCCCCTTACTCACTAGAAGATCGACTGCGGTTTAGTCTGACTTTCACAAAGTTTGATTCAACCACAAACTCCCCAAATACAGGCTGACCAGGAAAAATAGCTCTTTGGAGCACTGATGTACTTCAGTACACAACGCATACCGTGCCATTCCCTGTGCATCCAACCACTGCTTAATCTACTTAAAACGCCCATACAGGCAAGTACTCAAATGCATGTAGCCTTTGGTAAAGTCAGTGAAAAAGTGGAAAAATGGAGCAAAATTAGAACTTCAAAGTTGTTTTGACTGAAGTGGTGGAAAATTCAGCTGGCAGCCTGGACGACTATACAGATGCTGTTAAATCATATATCATTTTCTGTGAACCGGTGTACCAACAAACACACACTAAATAACAACAAGCCGTGGTTCACTGCCAAACTTAAAGGTCCACTGTCATGAAATGCTTGATTTTGATGTTATTAATGAAAAAAATGGCAGCCGGTATGGACCCATCCGTTTTTTTTCACCACAAAACATGATTTTGAAGTATATGGCTTTTTTGTAACTCCCGCCATGAAACCCTCTCGAGGGATTTGTTTTTGAGAAGAAGCAGGAAATGACGTATAGGGCAGTAGTGCACTCAAGTGGTCTCGTCTGTTTATACTAGTTTTACCTGCTGGAAGGTAGCTCGTTGTTCCTTTGTGTTAGTCAAAATGCCGGCTCGTTGTATTGCTGGATATTGCTCGAACTCTCAGGAGGATGGATTCACTCTTAATACTTTTCCAAAAGACCCGGTTCGTCGTGAAAAATGGATTCCACAGGTGCAAAGGACAAGAGCTACGTGGGCTCCAAATGACAGGTAGTTGTGTATACAGCTACTCAAAAAAAAAACAATAGTTGGGGGGGGGGGGATAATGCGTAAATCAGGGGTGCTAAATGTGTCGATGTGCCACCCCAGCCGAAGCCGTGATTGGCGGACATGGCGCTGCCGGACTGGCTCATCTCCACCGCATGGAGGTGGATCGGACGGGGAGGCGGTTTGGCCGCAGCGTCGTCGTCGTCGCTCACAAGCGGCATTGTTTTTATCACTGCCGCGCGGAGGTGGCTTGGGCGGGGAGGTGGTTTGGCTGCATGCGATTTGGCGGTGATTCGCATATCATCTAAACATGACTCGAAACGATAGGGTAATATTGACCCGGCACTTCATTCTGTTGTGAGATGTTCTCTTCTTCGAAAAGAGCTTCCGTGTCAGAAGGGGTGTGTTCATCTCCCATAGTAGGTGGCACATCGTGTTTTCAACGGCGAATGTCCCAGTGTGACATCACGGACAGAAGATGCAGCCAATATGGCGACCACTTGGATGTCGAAAGAGACTTCCGCAACTTTGCGCATGAATGACGCGCTCTTCGCTCATTTTTATTTTTTCGTATAGACATTGAAGTGAATAATGTTATATGTATTTTTCATTACAATATCTATTTTAGAATGTTTATAGGGATGACAGTTGACCTTTCAGTAACTTTGCCAGGCTAAATAGGTATGGTGCTGGGTATAGGGCCGTGTACAGCTGCACTAATAAGACCAAAGAAATCAACATTGCAAAGAGGAATAATGCAGCAAAGCTGGAAAAACAATTTAGCACTGAGTGAAATAAAGATCCATTATTGCCAGATTACTGGGAACTCTTTTTGCTCCGTGACTGTTACCGTCTTTTGCCGTCATGTATGTTGTACTAGAGTGGCTACAACCACCAGAGAAAAATTCCTTGTATTTCCAACACACTTTGCGAATGAAGATGATTCAGATTCTGAACTTTCAACTAGTTTCCACAGAACAGCAACTTGTCCAACATTAATCATGTGTTATTTCACATCATAATATATAGATCAGGTATAGAAAAAATAAATAAATAAATAAATAAATAATAAATAAACAAACAAACAAATAGATGCAACATGTTGATTAGATAGATAGATAGATAGATAGATAGATAGATAGATAGATAGATAGATAGATAGATAGATAGATAGATAGATAGATAGATAGATAGATAGATAGATAGATAGATAGATAGATAGATAGATAGATAGATAGATAGATAGATAGATAGACAAATAAATAAATAAATGCAATGTCATTCATCTTAACCACCATTGTCCTTAGCATTGCCATTTGTGTTGTGATGTATACAGTCACCATAAAAGGTATTAATTTTATACCATGATCATTTTTAGCCCATATCACCCAACCCTACTGCCCATGTCACCATATGCATTACTGTTTCTCAAGTATCACACAGAAAGAGTGTGCTGGCTTGATCATTTAAAAAGGGGGTTCAATGTACATGCCACGGACTTGTCGTCACTGCCTCCAGCCTCTGATTTAAAAGGAATCTTCCCTCTGGACCAGCAACTGGTTTTTAGTTTGGCACTAGTTTTGAGATGTCCAAGTGGGAGCTTTTGCTGTTATAAAAGAACCAGTGCTAATCTTGGCTCTTGCTCTAAAGCAGTACTGGCACCAGCTCAATGGGACAGTGCTATTTACTGTGCTCATTTTTTTTTTCATTTTGTGCTATTTACTTCACTGTTTGTGCTGTTTGTACAGAAGAGCAACCACAAAAATGCTTGCTTGATCTATCTTGAATTGAGTAGGTATTTAGAAATATATATACATATTTTTAAAAATATATATTTTCTGATTCCTCAACTACTAGTCCAAGATTAGCATTTGCAAATTTGTCGAATTTTGGATTTTGGGGGGAACCTATCTTCTATTATATGCAGGTGTTCTTGCCCATTTCTTTTTTTTTTTTGTGGACAGGGGACTCAAGCCAAAGTTCAAATATTGCTTTGGTGCCATCTTGGGGCCAAGGAACTATGTTGAAGTCAGGGGAGGAGCTTCATTTAGTCAGGTCACGGCCTTGTCTTCTACAAAGAAAGGGATTTGTGCTTGTGGCTTCTGTAGGCAATTGTCAATTACTTGAAGATTTTCGCTATTCTCTGTCCCTAACACGCTAGTCTGGCCTTCACCCAAAATCAGCCAGGATAGGCTCCAGCTTTCCTGCAAACAGATAAGCGGTTAAAAATCCATGAATGAATGAATGAATGACACGGCTGTTTCATTCTCTTTCCAGAGACTCACCTTGCTGCATGTGAACAGCAACCAGTGCTTGGACATGCTGTTGGAGGAGGACAAGATGGTCCCCACCTTGCGGGACTGCAACGGAAGCCGTTCCCAGCAATGGCTGCTCCGCAACATGACCCTGAGTCTCTGATTCCTCTGCCATTGTGTCGTCATATCACTCAGTCCCGATTCTTCACGCCTTCATCAGGTGGCGCCAGCCTTACTCCTCTTTTGCTAATTGCCTCCGTCATCATATATAGAGGACCCTGTAGCACCTGGTCACCTTGCACTTTGGAGGATTTTCCTTTTACAGGTTCAAGAGACGCTGCCCTTCAAGCTACATAACAAGCCGCAGAACAGGCAATTAAATCTGCTGCTAGTTGTACAAACACTGCTAGAAAAACCTCTGCTTAGCTGCTAGACATTGAAAAAAGGAGGATCTGTGTTTCAGTGTGCAAGACTTTGAGTTCGCTGGTACGATCCTTTCAACAACATAATCCTTGTTGATGTACTGTAACAGTAAATCATCCTTCTTTCATATCAGTTATTTGCATCAAAATGAAACTGTTAATTGTCCAGGGACCATTTTCCAAAAAAAAAAAAAAATCTGCTAATGCCATATGAGCTTATATTTTATATCTTTTTTTGATGTGCAAATATACGTACATATATTAACTTAAAATTGTTAGGGTGTGAAGGTTTGTAAAATGTTGGACTGCAAAGAAGTAACCGAGCCTTGTTGTAATAAACCAACAGTCTCTATTTGGGAGGCGCTGATACCACCTTTTCAGAGTACAAGTACTTACAGTCCAGTACTGGCTGTTACCAAGTACCGATACTTAATAATCTCATAAGATTTTGCGATTGTGATGAAAAATGATTTTTTTTTAACATTGCATAGGTTTCACTCAAACATTTAATATCACTTTTCAGAGTAACATTTTGTCATTACTGACATTTTAATATCCAAATGTATTTTTACTTTTAGTCTTAGCCACAGATTTCCATTTGTAGTTCTTAACTAAAACTGGCAGGAAAACTGAAATGATAAATTTTTACACCTTTGGTTATGTTTTGTTATTTTGGACTATGTTTTCAAAAGGTTTTAATGAAGCATGTTCTGTACAGTATTAGTTATAGAATTGCCAGAGTTATTCAAATAATGTTGAAGCGACCAAAGGATCCGTAATTGATTTAATGAGCCATTCATAGTTTCACTGTCCAGGACGTTGTGTCGTTACATTTGCATGCCTTAATCTTTGAGGTTATATGGATATGTTACAGGTAAAATCAACAATGATAATTTGCAAGCGGCTAAAATTGTCACCATCCAAGTTCACCTTGAGTTGTCTCAACATGGCTTACATTGCTCCAACATGAAGGCTGGTGAATGTTTGTGGTGTTGAAGTATCATTTCTACAATATTGGCAGATGTAATAATACTGCTATTGGTGTATCCCAAGGGTCTAAAACAAAAAACTAAAGAAGAGGGTGGAAACGGCCCAAAATTCACAGGAGAAATAGGGTGAAAACCTGTCCCATCAGCTATTGTAAAGAAACAAAAAGACAATCTTGGTAACTGATTGGGAGCTGATTATTAATAACTTCCAGGTGCGTGCCTCTTTGTTCTTAAAGGGAAAAAGGAGAAACAAAAAGGTGAAAAAGGAGAAACAAAAAAGAAAAGTCAACTGACTCAGACAGAACTTTAGGGAAAATGATGTCTCTGGTTGAGTATTTCCCATGGCAACGGTTGAGTGACATTTAAAAGTGGTGTTGCTAGGAGATGCACTGTAAACATTGTGGAACATATTGTAGAAAGGTGTTTTATGAGCACACCGAAGCACAACTCTCATCAAAAAGTCAGTAGTCTATCAGCTGTCCTTAAGCAACCTTGAACATTTTTCAACAGTCGTGTTGATTCCTGCTATTCGAATACCTGTGTGCTTTTAATTATAGCGAGACGTCTACTTACGAACGTCTCTTGTAACGAACAATTCAGGTTACGAAAGCCTCCTCAGAAAAATATTATCTCTAGTTATGAAGGAAAATTCAGGACACGAAAGGAATGAATAGGCGCTACATTCGGAAGACCCAAATTCCACGGAACGTAAACATCCTGTATCTTCTTTTGTGTGGCGCAATAGAACTTTTCTCCCATTGGCTATTGCCATAGCATCTTCCTGGCATCCCATTGGGTAGGAGGGACGTCAATCTTGAGCTATGATGCTTGTCGCTTCCCTTGGACACTAGACTGTCCCCAAATCACGCTAGCGCTGTCACGAGCTAGCACACATTAGAAAAGTACAACTTTTTCATTTGTGTCTTTTGCAAGTTCATTCATCTTTCTTCACGATGGGCGCCAAGAAACTTTAGTGGAACTAAATTGTGTGTGTGCATACATTTGTACGTATGTTTACTCTCTGCTGTCAAAGTTTGTCGTCCTCCCTTCCCAATGATGCCTTTTGCTTATCACTCACCCTTCTTTTCATATGGTCACCCAACACAAAGGTAAATGAACATAATTTTTTTATTATTATTTACATTATGTACTTTAAATCCTTATGGGGCAGCTTGGAACAGATTAGGCTATTTACATGTAAAAAGTGCTTCTACTTACTACTACTTAGGAAACGTCACGTTATGAAACGACTTCCAGAACAAATTAATTGCTTAAGTAGGGGTACCGCTGTTTTTTGAGGGTCTGTTGAAACAGTTGTATTATTGTATCCCCCCCTGGAGATAGACACAATACAAAGCATGTCAGTTTGAAAACTGATGAATACAGATTCACATTATGCATGGAAAAAAAAAATCTAAAGTGCTTATATATGACCTTTTTAGAGATTGGAAGACTTCAACAACATAAAAAAAGAAAACATTTCAAGTGTCCATTATAATTTTCAGACAAAGACAAAAGGAATTGCCATATTTAATCATAGAGTGGCCTCAACTCTGCTAATTATGGTGTATGTCCCAAAATAAATCCCGTTCTTTTCCCCCTCAGGATATTAAAAATGGTGTAAACTGTAATTACCACGTTCATAGGCACTATTATTCTCACACGGACATGAAAGACTTAACTACTCCTTTTCCCTTTGCTGCAAACCAAAATGGCAGCAAAGCACAGGAACTCTGCCCGATTAATTCAATTGCAATTTCTGGACTCGACCTCCCTCTTGAGACCTTGCATCACGTCAAAATCGGTACTACGGCACTGAAGATTTTAGATGAAGAATTACCATTACATATGTGAATGAAACTCAGTCAGTACAGCTTTTACTGTAAAAAAAATAAATAATTGAATTGAAATTTAGAACGAATTCCAACATATTTTCAGATCGGGCAATAATCGTAAAATGAATAGTAATCGTACCTGTGAATGTGCCTTTTTGCAATATTTCTTTATTCTTTTGGTAAATTCCATTAGAACCAATTAGTATTACAGTATTTGTTTCACAAAACAAAGATCTAATGAACGAATGCTGCTTAAAGACTGCATCCCTGCTAAGTGCCTGTTTGGCATTCAGACCAAGGCTCCCATTCATTGTTTGCTTTGTTTTTTTTTTTTAAATTTGGTTCAATGCATGATGTTATAATTGGGATGTATTTTTTCAGTGTACTGGTCCCTAAATGATGTTTCCTGTTTGTACAGTCTTCTTTTTTTTTTAGATAAAAATAAAAAGATGATTTAAAAAAAAAAATTTTTAAGTGTCAAGGAAAGGATCCTCTGTCCTTCCACAAAGATTGTGCTTGTACAGCTACAAAAGCAGTGGAATACCAATAATTGGTGTCTACTTCAAGTACCACTTACTGTACCTTTTGGTGACAGGATGCACTGCCTCCTACCCTCTTGGCTAACAAGACAGATTAAACACTGCAGTATTTTCAATTTTGCTTCCATCTATTATGTCATCTGGCCTTTGATTTAGCAGGTCCACAAACTGTCTGACTCCAAAGATAATGTATGTCAAACTTTCTTTCTATTAAGCACAGCGTTGGTAAGATTTTGAAAACGCCAAGCTTTCGAGTACTAGTGCGGGTGCAATTTAGTAAGAGAAGCTCACAGTCAACTGAGGACTTGGTGCTTTGCTTTCTTTATGAATTCCATCTGGTGCAATGTGGGCTTGCTGGAAGTTGAGGGTGTCACGTCCCATCGGAACGAGAGGTAGGACCCAAATGCAGGAACTCGGAAGACGCAAGGTAGTTCAAGAAGAGACACGTTTATTGTATGCCGAGGTCGGGGATCGAGCAGGCAGTCCGGTGCGGCAGCGGTAGTTGTGACGTCGGGCGAAAACAACAGATGAGCGGACAGGCAGGAGTCGGTACACGGGGAAACAATCAACGCAGGCAGGAGTGTCAAGGAGTCAGGCTTACAGGGTTGGTCGGAGAACGGACGAAGGTCGGTACACACAGGTTCAGTCAGGAATACGAGGGTGCTGGAACGGGACATAAAGCTCAACGAACTGGCGGAGGACCAGTCGTCACCGGGTCCTATATATACGGGGGATGATCAGGCCGCATGAGGCACAGGTGTGTGCCTCCCAATTAGCCCAGCCGCACAGGTCGTGCTGAAGCGGCAGGATCATGACAGTACCCCCCCCCCCCTAAAAGGCACGGCTCCCAGACGTGCCTAAACGAAAAAAAACAGACACTAATTAACACAGGCAGGGGTGGGCGGAAGGGGGTCCGGAGGAGGGTACGCCCCCCCGAAACCCAGACTGGTGGCCATCCAGGCCACCAAACACGAGGCGTCCGGGCGGACAGGTCAGGAGGACGACCCGGACGCCAAGCACCAGGGTCCCCACGGGGCGATTCGGGCGGACGACCTCTGTGAGGAACCCAACGGCGAAGCAGGAACCAGAACGAGGCAGGCAACTGCTCTGGATGAGAACCTCCCACGCCGTCGTTGCAAGACGACCAGGGATTGGTCGCCAACGAGGCCAGGTCCTGAAGCGGCTGGGCAAACTCAGGAGTGAAGAAGATGATGGAGAGCAGGTCCAGAGCCATGACCGCCACCCCGAAGTTTCTCCAGCTCCTGGGTGGCTCCACAGAACTCCCCAGCTCCTGCTGGACAGGGACGTGAGAAGGCGGCGGCGCCAGTACCGCCCCCTCCTGGACAGCAACTTGAGGCGGCGGCGCCAGTACCGCCCCCTCCTAGACAGCAACTTGAGGCGGCGGCGCCAGTACCGCCCCCTCCTGGACAGCAACTTGAGAAGGCGGCGCCAGTACCGCCTCCTCCTGGACAGCAACTTGAGAAGGCGGCGCCAGGACCGCCCCCTCCTGGACAGCAACTTGAGAAGGCGGCGCCAGGACCGCCCCCTCCTGGACAGCAACTTGAGAAGGCGGCGCCAGGACCGCCCCCTCCTGGACAGGAACGTGAGAAGGCAGCGACCCCGTCGCCGCCTCCTGGACAGGAACGTGAGAAGGCGGCAGCAGCATCACCAACTCCACCTCCTCCTGGACGGGAGCGTGAGGCGGCTGGGGAACTGTCGCCACCTCCTGGACAGGAACGTATGGGCGTGCCCGTCGCCGACAGAGCAGGAACGGGGAGCGACCGCGGGCCGGTCGCCGGCAGAGCAGGAACGGGGAGCGACCGCGGGCCGGTCGCCGACAGAGCAGGAACGGGGAGCGTCCGCGGGCCGGTCGCCACTGCCACTCCAGAGCACGGACGAGAAGCGCCACCTCCTGGACAGCAGCGTGAGCCGGCATCGGGTCGGTCCCCACTGCCACGTGAGCTTGCAGTGCATCCGTTGAAACAGCAACGTGGGCGTGGCGCGGTGGCGAATCCGTTTCCAGGGCAACGTGAACCTGAGTAGGCGGGGAGTCAGTCGAAACTGACACGTGGGCGTGTCTCGGGAGCGGGTCAGTTCCAACTGCCGCGTGAGCTCTGCTCGGAACCGCCAAAACCTCGACGTGGGAATGGCGAGGAGGCGGGTCAGTCTCCACAGCTACGTGCACTTGGCGAGGTGGCGAGTCTGTTCCCACTGTGGCGTGCACTTGGCAAGGGGGCGGGTCGGTTTCCACGGCAACGTGAACCTGAGTCACCAGTGAGTCCGTCGCCGTTGTGATGTCAGCGAAGCTCGGCTGGATCGCCAATCCTTGCCGGACCTGGGCCGTGAGAGCCGCCAATTCGGCGCTCTGCCGCTCTATCTCTGCCCCCATTTCACGGTAGAACGCCTCGGGATTTGGCGACTCCTCCTCCCTCTGGGCTGGAAGCTTCGCCACCAGGTGCGGGTCTGCAGGTCTCACCGTTGCCGGCGAGGAGTGGGAGGACGGTGTCTTCGTTGCCGCACAGCGAGAGACACCAGGGAGCGCCCGGCCGGGGCGTCTCCTCTGGCCGCCACGCGGAGGTCCCGGGTAGATGGCCAAGCGAGTTCCTTCATACGGATTGGTGTACTTAAAACTACCGGGTGAAGACGTTCGGGTGCTGGAAACGCGGGGAGGTGAAACAAACTGACTGGGATGAAAGATCGGACGAGCAGATTCATAGAATAATCGGAGTCGTACTCCGCCAGCCGGTCATACAAATCACGGTCCTCCTCATATTCCGAAAAGTCAGAGTCCAGAAGAATATGAGGAGCCAGATGGGTCGTGTTCGGGACATATTCATACCTCGCTGGCGGAGCGTAAGACACGGAAGTGGAGGACGTCAGGGAGCCTACCCGGATTGGACAGGCTTGGTCCTCCGGCAAACGGTCTACCTTGCGTCGGTCCCGGCGACGCCGGGTCTTTCCTGCTGGGTCCTGTGATGGCCAGTTCGTTCTGTCACGTCCCATCGGAACGAGAGGTAAGACCCAAATGCAGGAACTCGGAAGACGCAAGGTAGTTCAAGAAGAGACACGTTTATTGTATGCCGAGGTCGGGGATCGAGCAGGCAGTCCGGTTCGGCAGCGGTAGTTGTGACGTCGGGCGAAGACAACAGATGAGCGGACAGGCAGGAGTCGGTACACGGGGAAACAATCAACGCAGGCAGGAGTGTCAAGGAGTCAGGCTTACAGGGTTGGTCAGAGAACGGACGAAGGTTGGTACACGCAGGTTCAGTCAGGAATACGAGGGTGCTGGAACGGGACATAAAGCTCAACGAACTGGCGGAGGACCAGTCGTCACCGGGTCCTATATATACGGGGGATGATCAGGCCGCATGAGGCACAGGTGTGTGCCTCCCAATCAGCGCAGCCGCACAGCTCGTGCTGAAGCGGCAGGATCATGACAGAGGGGTTGTTGTCGTTATCCTATTTAAACCAGATCGATCATCAGAGCCATAACAGAAAGACCTGCATTAAGAAATAAAAGAAATGTGACTTCCCAGTGTTTAATCAAGCATTTACAAACAGCTCTGGAACATACCAGGAAACCAAATAGTCAAATATTACTAATCAGTCCCCATCATGCCAATCCCCTCTCCACTTTACAAGGTAAACCTCTCCACTGCGCCACTATTAATAGCTGCTGCAGAGCTGACAACACATCAGTGCCTCACCCCGCTCACTACAGGCGCTCTGTTGGGACTCATACAGCCTCACACCTGTAGGGAGCAAAAACTCGGCCTTGTTAACTAGGCCTGGGAGGATAAGATATAGCCGGTCTGTGGCTGGACCAGGGGAGTCCATTAAGGGCGCAATGCTTTGAAATAATAGCCCTAATGGAGGCCTTATCTTGGACTTTGTGTGGCTCAGTGGGGCTTTCGCCAAGGTGGAGCGTGATCGCGGTTTCTCACCATGGTGACTGAATGCTTCTCGGTTATATAACGGGTGAGCTCCTCTTTGAACAGGAATGATTCAACGAGGATCTATACTGTTTGCTTTTAAGAAAGTGGAGGCAAATTCTCTCGTTGTATTTGTCTTTTAAATGAAGAGCTGTCATGGTACTTTAAGAGGGATCCTCAAAGTCCGTAATCCAAATCACTGCAACTCGATTTTAACACCTATAGTACATCAATGTCAGCCTAATGTTCTAAATAAACAATGACAAGAGTTTTCCTCTTGATTTTATAGTTTGACAGCATTTGTCAATCTGAGGATGCTTTTAAACGATACAGATCAGTCTGCGCCACAGATAAATGCCACCTTATTTGTGGCTTGGGCGAAGCCAATATCAGCTATTAAGACTGTTGCTGATAAATAATTTGATTATCCTTCAGAAAAGTGCTTTAGTCACCCAAATTGTGGGCTTGAAAACAGAAACCACTGAGCAAATGCCGTCTGATTTAGCATCCCGTACAAATGACACGCAGCGAACAACTTTGCGGAGTTGCAGTTCGTTAAAACATATTCATGGGTTCCATTTGATTCTTTTACGAGAGGTGTGTGAAAAGTTCCAGGACTGCTGTCTTCAGGTGTATTTCATACCCAAACTAAAATCCACAAGTTTTCCGCTTCAATTTGGGCAAAATGATCAACCAGCAAGTCTACAATGAGATCTTACCATGTTTGCTTCGTTCAATGCATGAGTAGAGGGAAGCGTTGTGGCAGGACACCTCGTGGGTGCTCTCCCACAAGCATCGGACAGTTCCTGACTGAAAAGAACACCCCTGTGCTGTCAATCTCGCTCCCGACAACCAAACTCTCTTACTGTAATGACATTTGCCTCTTTACTAAGAGCTTTTGTAGCGCTATGGTCAGAACTTCTTTCAGTTACCACCTTCTCTTCCAGCCCAGAATGACAACATGATCCGGAGAAAGCGGGTCTTATCCAAACGGCAGTTGTGACCTCTCGAGCCAGCGAACTAGTTGAGCCCAGGTCAACGACGGCAATACTTTTCACTGCCTGAAAGTCAAGGTTGGTTACGCAATGTGGCTTTGCAAAACCTCTAGATTTTACACAATGAATCAAAGAGAGAGTAATTGAACCTCCCCCTTTCATACTCTGATTATCTTGCTAAGCTGTTTGACATTAGACCAATGTGATGACCCCCTTTTAAATAGTTTTCGTGACTGGACTGCAAACAGCCTGCTGTACCAAAATGTCTCCGATCCCACCAATTTTCCCTGATGTGTCTGATTGTATGCCGTTCAGCCTGTTTCTCCCGTCTTCAATTTAAGGGCTTCCATCACTAAGTGAATCCAATCATGTCGCTGAGGCAGCTCGAGAAAGGTGTGGAATAATCAAACAGTGCCTTTTTTCCCCCCATAGCTGACATCCTGCAACTTCTTGTCAAGTTAGAAATCCAGAGAAACTGAATTGAAAACTAAGATGGTGCTGATAAGTATGTTCGCACTAAAATCCGCGTTTATGCTGAAAGCTAATGTCATGCGTTAAAGTTGCTTTGATGCATTCTCTGATTATTGGATTGTACAATGGAGACTCCAAATTCACCTTAAAAGTCATAAAATTTGGAATTCGACCAACGGGTACACTGCATTTTTTTTACTTTCCATGGACACCATTGGTTTGTTACTATTTGTTTGATTACGGTTCAAATACAAAATACATTTGTATTTCATCTTTAACAACGATTTGTTTTTAACTGTTTATTTTGGTACAATTTTTAACTATAACACGTTTTAATTCTATCATTTTGAAATTAGTTTTCATATGTTTGAAACTGCATAATATATAATATCGATCCTATATTTCATACCTTTTACGAATAAAACCTATGCCTCATTTTTTAACACTTAGGCCCATTCGTTTTATATATATATATATATATTATATATATATATATATATATATATATATATATATATATATATATATATATATATTAGTCGTGAAGGTGGAACTTGGAGAGTTTTCGTTTTGGTAGAACTTGGTGATTTTTTTTTTTTTTTTTTAGAAACACTGAAGAAGGTGAAAGCTCCAAGTGTTTTGCTCGTTTTTTTTCCGTGATGTTACAACAGAATTGTGATGGCGAAAAGGAGGAAGTGCGATGAGAGATGGAAACAGAATATATTTTGACTGGCTCCTCAAGAGTGAGGCTGTCAGCTCTAAGATTACAACTTTTTGAGGTAACGAGCAGTCTAACACATTACTATTTAAAGATCAGTAATCAGATGAAAGTTATTTTTTAAAATGTGTTATTACATTGAATTTCCTGAAAAAAGACTACTGTTTAGCTCCTCCACTTTTACACCTGTTCTTAACAAGCTCTTCAAGTGTGCGCACATACAATTTATCACCCGCTGTTTGGGATCTTAAAAAATCAGATCCCAAGCGGGGACACACACACACGCCTCCACATCGAGGCTCATTGTGCGGGGTACAATAGCAGCATCTTCTGGCATATACTCTTGTGCAATTCACTATTGATTTGAAGGATAGAAGTGGCCCTGAGTAGCATCTCCAATGTGATAATCTTCATTAGGGGATCAAAGCAGTGATTAGGTTGAAGGGCCGTGCTGCTTTGAACGGTAATTGTGTCGTAATCAATCAACGGCCTCCAGGAGCATTGTCACAAAACTCTCCTGTTTTAAAGCTATTTTTGGCATCAAATAAAATCACTTTTGTCGTTAAATGCTGCGCTTGTCCAATTTTTGTATTTCATTCCAAGAATATTCTATGAGACTAGATGTTATCCTAAATTGATTTTCATATTCCTTGCAAGGTATCAGTGTGTCTTGAAGATGTTGCTTTTATCACATCTCCCATATACACAATTTCTCGGGTGCACTTTTTGGGCTACTTGCTTTTGACCCACATGGATTCACATTGCTTGTCAATCGCAGCAGTGCACCTGCTGGTGCTTCAGCATCCTTCCAGTCACGTTAAAACCTCATCTTGATAGCAGAAGATTGTTTGCTATCGAGCCCAGCCACGTGCAGTGGTGCCTTGAGCTGCAATTGACCGATACAAGATACAAGCTGTTATTCTGACATTTCTTTCGTTAATCATTGACTTGTAAGCAATAATTTGCTGTATGGTAGGAATTAACTCAGGTGAGAACAGAACAAGCAGTCGTTTGGCAGATAGCTAATTCTTCCAGTTTGAGGCTTCATGCTGTTTAATGCAACTCCCACTTGAGGTTTACGGTCAGATCCGCCTGGACTTTTTAAAAGCACTAGATTTTCTGGTATGGTTCTGGTTGATAAGCCTCTGCAATATCATATAGGCATCAGGGAAGGAATTTTTTTTTTTTTTTTTTTGCATTTAGGTGGAAATTATAATGGAAGACGGAAAGTGAGGGATTGGCCAATCTGACTGGCTGATCCACTTGGCAATTGACCTCCACTGCTGTCTGATTTTGAGAAGAGCAGAAGTGCATCTCATGTACTACTTTGCTCTGATTGGATTAATAAATCAATTTTGTCCACATCCGCCCATCTGGGGCTCTCTCGGACTATTTTTATGAAATGGGTTACACAGGAGCTTCAAAGTATTTGTCATTATTGGCTGACAAGTGTTGGACTGCGCTAATATGGGTTGAAAGATTGCAGTCTGAATAACAACAGTGTATAACACATCTTTGCATTACCGCTTTGCACGTGTTCATTATGAACAACTATTTCCCAAGTCTCAGTAGGGGTAATGAAATTAGCAAAAATAAAACAACATTAAATAATACTATTAACCCAATATCTACGCTCCTTGAAATGATGGAAAAAAAGTATTTGTATTTTATATATATATGTATAAAAAAAATGACCAATGTAAATAATTCCACCCTTAATGTGACCCATGACCTCTATAACTCATCTGAATTAAATTGATTCAGTAAACATCTGGAATCTTGGTGTGCTGATCTGACTTTCAGCAGTCATATCAAATTAATCACTTAAACCGCCTTTTTTCAGCTGCGGAACATGTCCAGAGTTGAGAGCTGCAGATTCCAAGCAGACCTGGAGAAGCTCATCAATGCTTTTATTTTCAGAAGACTTGACTGTTGTAACAGTCTTCTGAATGGACTCCCTTAAAAGAGCATTAAACAGTAGCAGATCATTCAAAATGCTGCAGGTCAGATTCTGACCAGGACAAAGAGGCCAGAACAGATCATTCACATTCTGAAGTCTTTATACCGGCTGCGAGTCAGCTTTGGAATAGACTTTAAAGATCTACTACTTGACTATATATCACAAAATAGGTTATGTCCTGAATACAAGTAGAATAAGGGTCCAATAGAACTGAAGTCAAGTGTCATTGTTTTTAAGTCGAGGTTAAAAACTCTCTGTGGGGCGGCACGGTGGATCAGCTGGTAGACCGCTGGCCTCACAGTTCTGAGCTCCCGGGTTCAATCCCAGACCCGCCTGCGTGGAGTTTCCATGTTCTCCTCGTGCCTGCATGGGTTTCCTACGGGCACTCCGTTTTCCTCCCACATTCCAAAAACATGCAACATTAATTGGACACTCGAAATTCCCCCTCGGTGTGATTGTGAGTGCGGCTGTTTGTCTCGATGTGCCCTGCGATTGGCTGGCAACCAGTTCAGGGTGTACCCTGCCTCCTGCCCGTTGACAGCTGGTATAGGCTCTAGCACTCCACGTGACCCTCGTGAGGATAAACGGTGAGGAAAATGGATGGATGGATGGATAAAAACTCTTTGTTGTTTCCCATGCTTAACGTGACGCATTTTAATGCATTTTCATTAAAAATAGAAACTTTCCTGCACAGTAGGTTATTTTAGCAAATTTAGTACGTTTTATTTTATGAACTCAAGTTACAATGTATATATCTAAATAAATTTGCACAAAAACAGCCTGAAAGTTTGATGCAGCCCCCAGTGTGCTTCACTGTAGGCCTGGTGTTCTTTTGGTGATGAGCAGTGTTGTGTGTTTGCACAAAACAATTAAGATACCACAGGCTGGAAACTCAAAAAAGTAATGTCACAGTTGACTAACTGTTGGGTGGGGTTTAACAGCCATATAGTGAACTCATATTCATCCACCCATTCATCTTTAATCATACACTAACATCACCAACAGGAAAGAAAACGACGCTTACGGTGCTGTTTTTGTCACTAAGCTAAGCTATTTTGCATAGAGTCCATTTTAGAGCTCCATGTTTCACATCAGCTGCCTCCTGGCGTGTGACAAGAACAAGCCTCGGCATGATCCTCCTCCTTTTATTTTGCTGTCACAAGCACAGCCTTTGGGGGCTCAGTAAGAGGTGTGGTGAGAATTCTTCTCTTATAACTACTGAAAGGAGGACGATTGCAAGCTGATAACCATCAAAAATAGATTTTCCTTTCATTATAATTACTTGTGTTCATCAAGCTCAATAGTAACAATGTCACCCCATGATTCAAATGGAATCAAGAGATTAAAAAATGTTTGAAAAACCACAAAATAGATATTTCTGACAGATAGGCTTGAGCCCAAGATAGGATAAGAGGCCTAGAAAATGAATGTACAGTATACAGTACGCGACGAAGAATGGCGCTGTCATGGAATGTCATCAGTCTGCCTAAAAATTTCTCATATCACCCTACAAGATCTCCACCCATACATTTTCAGAGCAGCGTATCCTCACAAGGGATGCGGGAGTGCTTGAGACAATCCCAGCTGTGACCGGGGAGGAAGCGGGGTACATTCTCAACTGGTTGCCAGACAATCGCAGGGGATGTGCAGACATCAATTGCACTCACAATCAGGCCACACAGGTAGGGAAGAGATTTGAATTTGCTCATTGCATCGATCGGCAGATCATGATCGACGCAATAAGCGGCCCTGGGTTAGAGCGTCTGGCTCACAGTTCTGAGGGATCAATGCCGGCCCCGCCTGTGTGGAGTTTGCATGTTCTCCCCGTGCTGCGTGGGTTTTCTCCGGGCACTCCGGTTTCTTCCCACATCCCAAAAACATGCAACATTAATTGGACACTCTAAATTGCCCCTAGGTGTGATTGTGAGTGCCACCGTTGTCTCTATGTGGCCTGTGATCGGCTGGCAACCAGACCAGCGTGTACCCTCCCTCCTGCCTGTTGACAGCTGAGATAGGCTCCAGCGCTCCCCACGACCCTTGTGAGGATAAGCGGCTAAGAAAGTGGATGGATAGATATTATCTGACTCTCTAGTTGCGTTCTTGCAATGCATGTGCATGAGACAATTGGAAGACACTTCTAATGAGCCCATCAGTGGAGAGGCATTGCACACTGCGAGCATACGCTGCCCGTTGGCCAGTCCCGACTAATAGCCCTATTTTTTGCTCTGCAAATATGTGAATAGCCGTCCTCTTTCCCCAACAATTCTGACCGACTCTCCCCACCCACTTCCTTTTACAACTCATTATAAAAAGTTGTGCTGAACTGTAATGTTCACTCGGCAATTAGGATGACCTGGTGTCTGAAAGAGTGTGTTAACATTTCTCCACGCCGCTATATGCCATCATGTATTTGGGTCTCCGAACTCCAATTTGGACTCTTTGGTGTCAGACTATTGATCATGTGACAACTGATCCAAATGTTGTTGGAAAATAGCACAAAAATCAAGCCACCGAGGTTGACATTTAACTAAATGAAAAACTGAAGATGAAACTGTGGTGCATATTTTTCACCGTAGGAAAGAGGCCAGCTTTGAGGATGCGGAAAGTCATTTTGATTGTTTATTGACTTATCAATCTAATAAGACTGGAATGGCTTCTTCTTTTGTGATGTACTGTCTCTCCATGGAGATGGGTTTCTTGTGAGATATACAAGCAGCTGTTGTCATTGATTTTATGGATTAGGCCAGTGGTTCCAAAACCTTTTTTTTTTTTACAGCGCCTTTTTTTGCATTTCGGTACAAGCGGTAATAGTAGACGTTCTTTGCAGAGGATAAAGATTACATGCCTGTGAATGTTGTATTTTCTGTCTACATGTGATGCTCGGGGAACAACACAGCAACGTAGATGCTAATTATTAGCCCGTGTGCCTATTGAGTTTTAAACAAGCAACGTGTAAATCTTTGTTTTTGCGGTGAGTTTGACTCGACCTTTGTGAGTAAAGCCTTTGGAATTTGAGTTGACACACTTCAGATCACATAAATTTGCCACAAATTGGAATATCTGACCTTATTGGTCTCTTTATGTAGATGAGATACTGCAAGTCAGATTGCGTTAATCAAGTGACTTGACTTGCCTAAGAAAATGACTTGACTTGCATATTTGTAACAGGATCTCATCCCTGGACTGTACCCATATTTCGTCTGGTATCTAACATTACAACGTTTTCCTCTGTGACCGTTACACTCGTAACCTTCCCTTCCGAGAGCATGTAAAAAAAAATTCAGGGAGTGTCAGCAGCATTCTCCTCGAAGCGCTCTGCTCTGACAAGACATTTTCTGAAGGATTAATGGAATAATGCAGGTCCACGTTCCCGTGGGATGGTGAAGGAGGGGACTGTGGGGTCATGAGAAGTCGTTTTGCGCAGGTGACCCAAAAGCAGCTGTAACCAGGCATGCCTGGTGTGCTTGGTATAAACGGCTCAGATAATGGATGGCTGGAGCTTTCTACTATGCGTTGCTTTTGCTGTTGCATGCAACTAAGTGCACCTCAACCCTGTAACTGGTCAAACATGAGGGAATCCACCCAACTCATTTTCTGAAAGTAATATACCGTAATTAATTAATTAATTAATTAAACACGACCAATATCGTTCCGCCTATGCAAATTTCAGAAATTCCGAATTATTGTAATACAGATAAGATTTTTAGGTATGATTACAGTATATTGGACCTCAATTATTCGGCACAAAAAAAGTGTGCCCAATATTTACAAGTCAGTTTTTATGATATTGTAGTTGCATGGATGGACGGGCAGTTGAGAAATCCATGCAAACCTCCAACTCCTCAGGGCAGGATTAGTTTTTTTCTCTGTACATCACTGCTATGGAAATGAGAGTTTATGGCCATTCTGGCATGTAACTCAAATATTAAAAATCTAATATTTATTTCCAAAGGACCTCCCAGGTTTGTGTGGGTTTTTGTACCCTGGCTTCCTCCCACATTCCAAAAACATGTACTTTTTACTCCGAAGTTGTCCTTGTCTGTGAATGTCAGCGTGCATGCTTGTTTGTCTCTATGGTGAACATAAAAAGTCTACACACCCCTGTCAAATGCTTGTTTTTTGTAATGTATAACAATTTCCAAACGTTTTCCACCATAAATACGACGTATAACTTATACAACTCAATTAACGTGCAAGTAATTAACCTCTAATAACATCCAGTTGGTCCAGTAGGCTTTTCCTGGCCTGTATTTCGAACAGTTCCTCATCCTGGTAGCATTAATCTGTCTCCAGTTGTAAGTGGTGGGCGGCCGGTCTCAGGTCTACACCCTCCTCTTACCCAAACTTACCTGGGATAGGTTGCAGGATAATTTCCCAAGGATACGTAAACAAATCCCAATCAGTTACCCATCGATCCATCCTTATTCTATGTCACTTACGGGGGTACCAAGAGAAAACCCACACAAACTCGAGAAAAACATGCAAACATCACACGATAAGACCGGCGCACGGATTCAACCTCACGGCATTAACCGGAAATGATCCAAGTGTCAATTACAATGCAACACTGATATTCTTGTTCCACGCCGGTTCGCCTTTACCTCCCACTAAATTGCTCGTCATCGTGGCACCGCCAGGAGCCAGTGAACGCACCACCGGCAGCGTGTACAAGTGCGCAGGAGCAGCTCGCAGAGAAGTCAGATGGAGAGAAGCAGCAGAGGAGGAGGGCACCATCGTGAGAGTCCGCTCGACGTTTGCCTGAAAGAGGAGAGAGAAGGAGAAAGAAGACTCACTAAAGCATTGGGATACATGTGTTTCCACCTTTCCAGTCCAAAGCAGGATTGCAGAAAGAGAGTGAGAAGACCGCAGCGAATGCGCACGGAGCCTTTCCCCAACCCTGGCAATCGAGCTCACTTACGCGCCGCTTTTAGGACTGGACCCAAGCGATTAGATTTGGATTTGGAACAATTGAGCACTAATTTGAGCAAGTTCTCTCTCCTGTGATGAGGAAGCCCCAAGAAGTGGACACCTTAGCTTCTCGTGCGTAATTTTTTTTTTTTTTTTTTGTCTCCTCCTCTCGGTTCTTGTAAGGTTTCCCTCAGCTGGCAAGTGAAAGTACACGCGCACTGGTGATTATTTCATGGCTGTGGGGCGCAGCGGGAGTCGTGCGTGGAGAAAGAGGACGGTGTGAGCAGAAGGCAAGCGAGGCAGCGCACTTTTCTTTTTCTGCCCCCCCCCCCAATCCACCCCCCGCAAAAAGATGTATTTTCGTCTTTGCGCACGCTGAAGAAGGAGGAGGAGGAGGAGGAGGCGGCAGACTTTTATTTGTACTGTATTCTCAGCATTGTCGTCATTTTCCTCACTCCCTCTTGTTTTCTCTCCGTAGTATGTCTGCTCTCCGAAAGAAATTCGGGGACGACTACCAGGTAGTGACCACCTCGTCCAGCGGCTCCGGCTTCAACAAGCAGGCACCGGCGGAGAAGAAGCGCAAGCGACAGCGCTTCGTGGACAAGAACGGCCGCTGCAACGTCCAGCACGGCAACCTGGGCGGCGAGACCAGCCGATACCTCTCGGACCTGTTCACCACCTTGGTGGACCTGAAATGGCGCTGGAACCTGTTCATCTTTATCCTCACCTACACGGTGGCCTGGCTCTTCATGGCGTCCATGTGGTGGTTCATCGCCTACATCCGCGGGGACCTCAACAAGGCGCACAACGACAAGTATACGCCGTGCGTGGCCAACGTCTACAACTTTCCCTCGGCCTTCCTCTTCTTCATCGAGACGGAGGCCACCATCGGCTACGGCTATCGCTACATCACGGACAAGTGCCCCGAGGGCATCATCCTCTTCCTCTTCCAGTCCATCTTGGGCTCCATCGTGGACGCCTTCCTCATCGGCTGCATGTTCATCAAGATGTCCCAGCCCAAGAAGAGGGCCGAGACGCTCATGTTCAGCGAGCACGCGGCCATCTCCATGCGTGACGGCAAACTCACGCTCATGTTCCGCGTGGGAAACCTGCGGAACAGCCATATGGTCTCCGCGCAGATTCGCTGCAAACTGCTCAAAGTAAGTCTCCAGAGTCTCTGGGGTTGTTTGCGTTTGAAAGTGCATTGAAATTGCCAAGTTATTTGGTTCCTCTTCATAGCACATCTTATTATTATTATTTCTGGACATGGTTTTGAATGAAAACCTTTAATGATGAAAACAAATGTATCCTTTAAAACTTACATTTTAAGGCATAAACAATATGTTACCTGGAGTGAGACTAAACTGGCCCTGATCACCAAGTTAACAAATTCTTCCCCTTCATCTCAAAATTTCTCTTTTTCATGCATTTTGAATACTCCTTTAAATTGTCCTAATTGTTTAAAACGTACACTTTGCAGTTTAAAATTGTATGACTTCCATCCATCCATCAATTATCTACCACTTTTCCAGGTTGGGTCGCGGGGGAAGTAGCTTCAGCAGGGGTACCCAGACTTCCCTTTCCCCAGCCACTTCTTCCAGCTCTTACGGAAGGCTCACGAGGCGTTCCCAAGCCAGCCGAGAGACATAGTCTCTCCAGCATGTCCTGGGTCGTCCTTGGGGTCTCTTTCCGGTGAGACATGCCCGGAACACCTCACCAGGGAGGTGTCCGGGAGGCCTCCGGATCAGATGCCCCAGCCACCTCGTCTGGCTCCTCTCAATGCAGAGGAGCAGCGGCTCGACACTGAGCCCCTCCCGGATGACCGAGGTTCTCACCCTATCTCTAAGGGAGAGCCTGGACACCCTGCGGAGGAAACTCATTTCGGCCGCTTGTATCTGGGATCTTGTTTTTTCGGTCACAACCCACAGCTTATGCCCATCGGTGAGGGTTGGACCCTAGATTGACTGGTAAATTGAGACCTTCGCCTTTCGACTTAGCTCCCTCTTTACCACAACGGACCGATGCAAAGTCCGGATCACTGCAGACCGATCCGTCTGTCGATCTCCCGCTCCATTCTTCCCTCACTCGTGAACAAGACCCCAAGATACTCAAACTCCTCCACTTGGGGCAGGATCTCATCCCCCGACCTGGAGAGGGCACACCACCCTTTTCCGACCCTTGTATGACCTGACAGTAGAATATTAATAAAAGTAACTTTTTAAAAAAATCATCCCTCCCTGGCCCCGTTTTATGAGTCTGGTTGCATTTTAATTTTTATTTGAACACAGGTCAGAGTGTAATAAAAGTAGCCAATCAGAGATGCCAGAGACAAGAGACTTGATCAAATATTCTGTGAGCCCTTTGCTCACGCACACTGTGCTCACAGGGCCTCATGGGGTCACACGGCAGTCTCTCGCAAAGACTATTATACTGTAGTATCCTGGTCATATTATTTGACTCCAATTTCCTGTTAACTTATTTCCAATTAACCTCTTTCCCTGTGGAATGGCCCAAACATTTTTATAATGTAAGATAGTAAAAGTTCATCAGCTTGAACATGAAATGTCTTGTCTTTGTAGAATATTCAATTGAATATAATTTGTATTTTTGCAACTCATTGTACACTTTACACAACTTAATTGGAATACGTTTTTGTAGAATATTTGAGATGGTTGAGTCACCCTCACTTGGTCCATGTTTACAGTGTTTGCAATTTTTTATTCTCTACTGATTTTGCTCGCGATCAGGCCACTAATGTGAAAATATTTTTGCCTTTGAAAAAAAAATCTTTTGAGTTAGTTTACAGAAAAGGGATAGGGTTCTCCTTCTGCCTGCACTCTCGAGACAGCTTCCTCTCAGTTTTGAGGCATTAGTCTGTATGTGAGCAGGGAGTATAAATAGCACTGTACACCACACAATTCATCTTGCTACTTCTGTCACATCATCAATAAACACCAGTGAACCCGTTCCACACTCGCCCACGTGGCACATGTAAACCATGAGGTGTATGGAGCTACAGTGGTACTTTAACTTACGAATGCTCTAACTTTAGTTTTCCGTTATACGAGCCATTGCTTGATTATTTTATTGTATTTTGTGAACCAAATTTTCAGTTTTTGAGCGAAAGACAGATATGGTCTAACTCACGTGAAGCGTTAAAAAAAGGTGGAATTAAGATCCTGTGGTGCCCTGGCATGTGGGCAAGGAGAGCTCACAGTTACTGGTGTTTTTTATCGAACGCAAAAACAAAATGAGAACACTTGCAAGGAGCTGCTGTTGGCCACAACTCACACAGAGGCACTCACACGCAGTCTGACGGTCAACTTGACTCCACTTCCTGATGACACTCACTGGGGCACGCCCCTTAAAGGCATACATCCAACACACAAATACTAAAGTACAGTAATCCCACTTTATAAAGCTATTTTATGTCTTTATACAGTGCATTTTATTTGTCTTTATTAAAAACTGTGTTGTTTTGTGGGCTGGAATAGATAATGCCATTTCTATTCTTTTCAATGGATGAAATTCACTTGAAAAAAAAGAAGGTACCCAAAAACTATTGTTTTTACCTCTTTTTGCTATTTTGACCCCATTTTCATTTTCTGCAGATAAATGCTCTTAATGACTATTTTTAATATGGACTTTGGGATTTGCATGATTTTAGTCATTTATAGAATAAAAGAGAAATGTTTTAGATTTAGAGTCTGAATGTTCTCCCCCTGCCTGTGTGGGTTTCCTCCGGGAACTCCTGTTTCCTCCCACATCCCAAAAACATGCAACCTTAATTGGACACTCTAAATTGCCCCTCGCTGTGATTGTGAGTGCGGCTGTTTGTCTCCATGTGCCCTGCGATTGGCTGGCAACCGGTTCAGAGTGTACCCCGCCTCCTGCCCTTTGACAGCAGGTATAGGCTCCAGCTCTCCCTGTGACCCTTGTGAGGATAAGCGGCAAAAAAATGGATGGATGGATGGATGGTTTACGAGGTGGGTCACAAAACACCAAGTCAAGTTACAACTGTAATCTGCTTTAAATGGATGCCGTTTCTAAATGTTAAGTTACGTGATTTTGTCATATTAGTATTCTTAATTTCAAATCTTGACTTGACAATTTTCCCTTGCCTACTCCCCCCTCAGTCTCGGCAGACCCCCGAAGGCGAGTTCCTTCCCCTGGACCAGTTGGAGCTGGACGTAGGCTTCAGCACAGGGGCGGACCAACTCTTTCTGGTGTCGCCGCTCACCATCTGCCACGTGATCGACACCAAAAGCCCCTTCTACGACCTGTCGCAGAGTTCCATGCAAACAGAGCAGTTTGAGATCGTGGTGATACTGGAGGGTATTGTGGAGACCACGGGTGAGTACGGACAAAGTTGCGCGTTGGCTCGAGCCCGGTGCAGTGTTTTGGTTGGTTTTCCTGAGATGCCGCGGCACCAATTTGTTTGGGTAAAATATGAATGAAATTGATCTTTTTCATCATCGGCCATCTGACAGACAAATGAGATTGTCATTGAACCCAAGATTGCGTTTTATTGATTTTGGCGTCTACGGCATACGCAGCTGGTAATAGTAGCGGTTAGCTTCTATACATCACGGATGATTGATTTTGGTTTCAAGTGACGTCATTTACAAGCAATATATTTGAACACCAACTGGATGATGAAACGGAGCTCGGTGTCAAAGTACGCTAGGGAAGGAAATGTCGATATTGCTATATATAGAGCCTCTCTCGCAGCACACTACTGTATGAATACACCAACATTCATACTATTATTAGTTATGTTATTATGAGAGAAGAAGTCATATTTTCAAAGTCCCACTACAGTGAACGCTCATTTATTGAACATGTTTTTCTTTACCCTTTACCCTTGCCACAGTTTTTTTGGAACTATTCCTTGTCACTTGTTCTAACTGTCTCACTTGCCTCGAGCTGGAACAAACGTCCGCTAGCATAATGCTAATTTGTGAAATGCCAGAGATGGGCTATTCAAATTTAGAATCAGTATCGTCTTTACTTGCCAAGTATGTGAAACGCACAAAGAATCTGTCTTCAAAAGTTGGAGCCACTCTAGTACGACAACAGTTAATTGACAGATTACTTTTGAGACCTTAAGCAATAAAACGTTACCAGTAATGTGCTAATGCTCACATATATTTTTTTTTACAATTCTTCAAAAAGATGCAGAGTCCTCTAGCAGTTACAGCAGTTTGAAATGAGTAATAGAACAATACTCCAGTGCAATGACCTTGGTGGAAATGGGCGCTAAGATTTAAAGAATGCAGTTTCAAGTGCGATAATCTGGGATAGTGTTGACTGTGCAAATGTTGCAGATGTGACTCGGGCATATTTGTGGTCACTGTTGGTCAACAATAGATAAGCAAATAGTGCAGCATGGAACTCAGTTAGGGACCTTCTCTACCTCGCCTTCTTGCTCTTAATTATACTGCATCACTCCCAGTAGATGCTAGTGCTGCTTGGAATGTTGCAATACAATGTGGTACTACAAGGAATGTGCACAGCGCTAAATTGCATTTGCAGATGTATTAAAAAAAACATTTTAAACTAGCATAGAAGTTTTGTATATCAGAAATGTTCATTATTAAGGTGGAACCTTAACGTGTGAATGCCTTAACTTAAAAGTCACTAGGTTGACTTTATGGTCTGTATTGCTAGCAAAAATGTGATTGAATTAATGAATGAATGCCATTTATTGTCATTATAGGACGGTACAGTGAAATTGGGGAGTGAAATGTAATTTACGAATCAGATTTTTACATTTTTTCTTTAAGCGTGCTGGAAAAATAGCAAAAATAGAATTATGTATATATTTACCCAAACCATTTACGAATGTCTATTCTCTTAATGCTAGCACAAAATATGGAATACCATAGTTGGGCTAACAAAACCAGCACTGTTGGTATAAACGCTGAAAGAACTGAGATTTGAAAAAAAAACAAAACTTGCAGCAATACACCTAGACACACCATGTAACAATAGTGACAGGCACATATAGTATTATAATCTGGAAAAAATAAAAAATAGCACTCGACATTAGCTCTGAAGGTCTTTGTATTTCAGCTTTAAATCTATATGTTTCTTTTCATTTTATTTATGCACTTATTATATTGCCACCGGCGGCACGGTGGATCAGCTGGTAAAGCGTTGGCCTCACAGTTCTGAGGTCCCGGGTTCAAATCCCACCCCCGCCTGTGTGGAGTTTGCATGTTCTCCCCGTAGCTGCGTGGGTTTCTTCCGGGCATTCCGATTTCTTCCCGCATCCCAAGAACATGCAATATTAATTGGATACTTTAAATATTGCCCCTCGGTGTGAATGTGAGTGTGGCTTTTTGTCTCTATGTGCCCTCCAATTGGCTGGCGACCAGTTCAGGGTGCTCCAGCTCTCCTGTGTCCCTTGTGAGGATAAGCGGTGAAGAAAATGGAAGGATGGATATAGTGCCACCTGATGGTCAATTAGGGCACACCAGCAGCAGCACAATGACCATTAGACCAAAGTGTTGCAAAAACTGTTAAATTCTTTACATTCTATTTAATTATGCTCTTACTTTCTTATTTTATAGAGTATAATACTATAGAGGCCTGTTTTTTTTTTGTTATTATGTTATAAAAATGTTTGTGCTTTTGGGAGGGCTAAGATGGATTAATGGTGCTGTATTTCCATGTCTTCCATCTTGTAAAATTGATATGAAATACATCTCATCTGAGTTACGAGTGTCCTCACAGAACACATTTAACTCGTAATGTACCACGATAGTATTGAAACTGGGGGATGTTCTGGGTGCATGAAAGTTTTACTGCAATATAGAGCGGGAACATTTACTGCTTTTCACATAATTGTTATATCATAAACCCTCGTATTTTCACAGTTGGCTCTACACAATTTGACATATTCACAGATTTGGTTTTGATATCTATGTTACTGAAAAGCTCCTCAATTCAAACTTTCACTTCCGGGCCGAACCAATCGAATCACCACTTTGGTGCAATCTTGTAGAATTTGGGTGTTGTAGTTTGTTTTAGGTGTGTTTGCATTGGTACGCAACCTGAGTTGTTACGGAAAAATGAGTTGACCTGTTGTGTTTGTGGTCCTTGAAAGCTTCTAATGCTTCTATGTAGTATACTTCCACGTCACAATTTGCGTGCATCGACTAACTTTTATTATTGCGGGTAAATGCAGTTCTGTTTGTGTTGAATAATCGAAGACCGTTGTTTATGTAACATGGGTTCATGATTGTGTACATGCAAGCTGCGTGTATGGAGTTGATGCTTTATGGTTCCCTCCATTTTAAGTGCTTTGCCACCATCTTATGGCATCCATACAAATTTACGAAGTCTTTTTAGGCGTGGGCGTTCATTATTCGTGGAGTTGCATTGACTTTTTTTAATGGGTAAATATTGCAGTAATGTGATTCCCATCCTGTGCGAGCCCTGCATTCATACAGTTTGCCTCTCCTCAGCTTCTTGTTCTGTTCATCCAGCGAAGATATTTCACACGGGGGATAAAAATTTGCTTTGTACGGTCCCTTTGGAATAGGGGAGTTCCATTTTCCGCGATGAGTAGCGCCTCAAGTATGGTTCCTTTGAATTGACACAGCCGGTAAAGTGTGAGGGAAATCCTCCAATGAAAGAGGGTGACAATGAGGAGATCAGTGGCGGCAGACTTTTTAAAATGAAAATGAGCTTTTCAATGCCTAATGGAAGGTGTTCGTAGGAAGTGAATGCACTTTCATTAGCACCCAAAGGCGTTACGCGTCTGCCTTTATTTGCACCTTTTACGTGCGCGTGTGTGCCCACGTGTCGTTGTGGGAAAATTTGGTCCTGGAGACAGATCGACTGTAATGAGGACTGCTGAAGTCAGCCTCACTGCCAAGATGTCTGCCCATGTGTGGGACAGATTATCTGCAGTCCACTTCCTGCTCAAATTATTTCATACGCAACTAATGATGTACAGTGAACCACTGCGATATTGTGGTTCTTTGCTCAAAAAGAGTCTTCTCTCCATTTCTTAAAGAGATGTTTTATGAACAGCGTCCCATTTCTTGTTTAAAAAAGAGAGAGAGAGAGTAAAAACAGCCACTAAGGAAAACTTTAAAGACTGTATTTTAATTAGTTTAAATGGGTTGAAAGTATGCCGGGAGGATAATTCTCCTGAAAAAATCTTTTTCAATATTCTCTCTCTCTATTGTACAGAGTTTGACCCATTGCAGGTGTGTCTGGAAAATCTATCTATCTATCTATCTATCTATCTATCTATCTATCTATCTATCTATATCTATCTATCTATCTATCTATCTATCTATCTATCTATCTATCTATCTATCTATCTATCTATCTATCTATCTATCTATCTATCTATCTATCTATCTATCTATCTATCTATCTATCTATCTATCTATCTATCTATCTGTCTGTCTGTCTGTCTGTCTGTCTGTCTGTCTGTCTGTCTGTCTGTCTGTCTGTCTGTCTATCTGTCTATCTATCTATCATCTATCTATCTATCTATCTATCTATCTATCTATCTATCTATCTATCTATCTATCTATCTATCTAATTTCAGCAATGTTCTTTCCCCAGAAAATGCCACTTTCTTTTTTCAATCTTCTGACATTTGTTTCTTATATAGTATTTTTTTCATTATTTGGATATGACATTGTACTCCTTTTGTATACTGTTTGGCTACCTCATAGCCAGAATATTATGAACAATTCTAATTAGTTTCATTTTGCCTTGAAACACCCCCTCCTCTCAATAAATATATTCACTATTGGGATCTCTAAATACTCCGTGACAATAGTACCACAGTGACCGTGTAAGAATTGCAACGTTATTTCCTGAAAGAATACAACTCTAGTCTTCTAACATTCCCTCTTTACTTCAAAATCATGTTGCAGAAGTAACAATGAACACACAAACATGGTGACTGACGTTGTGGATGAAGATTGACGAGATTGCCCGTAGACCGCACGAACAGTGAGTAAAAGTCTGAACAACAATCGTCGACTTTCACAGAAACGCAGGTACCGCATTTGAATTGCAGCCGGGTGTCGATCTGCAATTCCATGGCCGGATTTAGCGACAGCAATGGCGGCGTAAAAGTACAAGAAGCTGTCATCAAAGAGTACAGGCCAAATCAATACACAGGCTGCGCTCCAAAAGGGCTGCCAAAGGTTCTATTTAACAACAATGACCTCGATTCCATCTTGAAGTTTGACTCCTACAGTCAAAGCTTGACTTCTCCGTTAATATGTAAAACAAAATAGAGTGGTTTGATCACAATGACAATGACAATAAAGATGAGAATTGCTTGCTAGAGACTTTACTGTGAGACGATCCAATTGGACATGTGGTAAATATCAGACAAGCTCTTAATGGATGTTGGGTTCTCGCCATATTTACTGTAACCAATTGGAATTAATAGTGACAGCCAGACTAAGCATTGAACAAACAACATGCATCCATGTATTTTCTTTCTCTGCGCTCATCATCATTTTGGATCCTGGGTGTTCCGGAGGCCTGTATCATTGACTTGGGGCGAGGGGCAGCATTCACACTGAACATGTTACAAGCCAGTCGTGTGTGTTTGGAAAGCTTGGTCACCCTGCCAGTGGAGTTCTGAAGACTTCGGAAACATCAAATCCACAATGTCGAACCACTCAGGCTGAATGATACCCAATTCTGATTTTGCGCCTATATTTGACTTTCATGACCTTCTAGTTCCAGCTATTTGAAAGGGACACTTTTCAAAACCCACTCTTAAAATGACTTCCTTTCATAACGGGTCAAAGCTCAGCAATTTTCACAAATGCGGGCCAGTAACTGTCTGGAAGTGTTATGAGTAGAAGCGTTTTAAAAAAAACAAAAACAGCTCATTTCATCAGTTCATTGTCCTCTTATACGTTGAAAGTGTATGTGAGTGTGCGTATTAATTTCATTTGTCAATTTCTGATCTGTTCATTGACTCATCACATCGGCGGACATCAGAGTCATATCTGATTGGACGCCTGAGGCAAATGTGGAGTTGCATGTTGGACACAGCGATATCATGCGTCGGGAAATTCTGTTTGAAAGGGAGAAGTCAAGAAATTTTGGCTCTCCTATTGTGCTTCTGGTACGCCGTGAAAGTGGCTCAACTAACTCCGTGGCATACTTTTGGGAGAAAGATGCATTTGGTTGGACCCGCCCACGGGTGACACCACGTGACATTGCTGCAATGAAAACAAATGCCTCTTCCTCATTACGATTCCCATCGTCGGTGCCATCTTTTTCCGGCCACACCTCCCCCAGCAGCTTGATTTGACAAGATTATCCCAATAATCATAAAAGACAGGATACAGCAATACAGCACATTATATACAGTATGCCGTGTAGTGTTGCTAGTGTTCCGACTCAGAGACAGCAGAGTTTTATGGGAGCAGTCTGACATCGGGCCATTGTGAGAGACCAAATTTGTCCTCGAGACCCAAGACATAGACTGGAGTCTCATGGTGCCAAGTCCCTTGGTTGTAAGTACGACACATCATTTGTTAATGCCAACAAACAAACTATGTGGCACATCCTCTGGAAAATTATATTTCTCCTTTGAGCAGAAGACCTATTAAGTATAATAAATGTGTACATAGATTTCCGATGACATCCCCACAGTCCCAGGATTCCCTCGTCTGCCATCTTGTGTGTCACTACTGGTAATTGCTAAGTATTGCTAATTTTGTCAAATGTTCTACATCTCTCAAAATTTATTTTTAGGATGAACCCGATCATGTAAATGCACATTGTGACTTTCACAGATGTAGCTTCAAAGATTTACAGTGTCGACAGAGACTAATGTGCGGCATCGCAGTCATAGCTTGTATTTGGGTTGTTTATTACAGGGCTGTTACGCACTCTTGTTTACCTGGCGGACGAGTGGCGGTAGTGGTGGAGAAAAAAAGGGGGCTGACTTAGAAACAATCCACAGTTAAAAATTGATGTACAGTGAAAAGTCGAAATCCTCAGACGCTTTCATTTCTGGCCAATGCAACTCTGTTTCCATGGCAACTTCTCCTTGAGTATGCAGGATTGCAGCACTGCACCTAAACTTAGCTTGTTTCATTCCTATAATATGACAACGATAACAGGATTTGTGTAATAAAGCAGGCAAATATGAGACGGCAGAATAAAATTGCTTTGTTATGATGGCGCAATGGCGACGCGCTTAAGGAGGAGTCGAGTGAAATGGGAAAATTACCCACAGGCGTGATTGCAGCACAATGGGGGTGTAATAACATGTAATATTTACGTGAAGGTTGGTGTTTATTAGCAAGGGTGTCATCCGATTCAGCTGGTTTTTGTGTCTTTTCACGTATCAATTAAAGCCTAACAAAGACGTAGTTTTGGCTCGCTGCGAGACAACAACTCGCTTTCTATGGTGAACTTTTGCGCCTTTGCGACAAAATATCCAGTGCACAGCATGTTGGATTGCTCTACTTTGTACTTTTATTTCCAACCTCTACATTGTGTAAGAACGTCCTAGCTTCCTTTTGAGTCGGAGCCCAAGGTGTTTTGATCACAACTTCATGCGCACTCCAAATGAGACGTGTGGGTTTGCTCCTGGAATAACGCCAGGCGTACAGGCTCTGTTGTATTTTTTATTTATTTTTTTGGTCTAAGTTTTGTCTTTGCGCCGTGGTGAGATAGTGAATGTTTTCACATTGTTGTGCTCAGTGTATCAGCTTCACATAGCACTGCAATTAACGCAGGGGCTGAGACGGTTTACACCGAGGAAAAACTGAAGCCTCTTCCATTAAAAGTTGGGGATGACTAAACAAGAGGCATTATCTACTGTATCTAGTACAAATTGTACCACCTCAGCATGTTGGGTTTGCAGGAATTATTCAGGTCCACAGCCAATGCACACAACAGGCTAACGACACACACAATTTCCCAAAGGATCAATAAAACATCTACTTGCACAATCTAATGAGATATAACACAAGAGGCGCCTCAAAAGATCCGCAAAAAGTCCAATACTACAATGATTCAGTAAGAAAAAGTTTTGGCCATTAAGAAGGAGTATTACAATTCAAAAGAAAAGTATGGGGGGGGGGGTGAAAACAATGAATATATATATTTTTTTCATTCAAGAACCATGGTTGGATAATTTTTAGATTACATTTTTAATAGTGTGCGAATAAAGTTATGTAATTCGGCACGGTGGTTCAGCTGTGGTTTTGGCCTCAAAGTTCTGAGGTCCATGAGGTCTGGGATCTCCAATTTCCTCCTACATCCCAAAAACATGCAACATTAATTGGACACTCTAAATTGCCCCTAGGTGTGAGTGTGAGTGCGGCTGTTTGTCATGATGTGCTCTGTGATTGGCTGGCAACCAGATCAGGGTGTACCCAGCCTCCTGCCTGTTGACAGCTGGGATAGGCTCCAGCACCCCCCGCAACCCTCGTGAGAATAAGCGGCTAAGAAAATGGATGGTTGGATGGAATTCGAAATTGCTGTTGTAATCTTATTAAAATAGAGTTTTTTTGTAGACATTTTTATGAATTAAAAAAACATTGTCTTGCTGAAGTTGTAATGTCACGATAATAAATTAATCTATTGCTTTTGAATAAAAATTGTGTAGTTTTTATATTAAAGTTGTAATACAAGAAAAAGTAATCCATTTTTGAGATCTTTTTTTTAGATTATAGTTGCAGTGTAATTGGAATGTGTTGCATATTTTTTTAAATGAGTGCTATGTTTGAGATGCATTGTAGAGTTTTAAATTGCTATTACAGGTGTTGCGTCAAACTGTATTTACTGACATTGATTTTCTGAAGAGTTCCTGAGCCCATGTGGCAATGATGTTAGTTTGTGATGCCGTGCTGCTTGACAAATTCCAAGTCACCGCTATTCAATGTTGTTTTTTGGCCTTGTCGCTTACATGCAGTGATTTCTCCAGATTCTCTAAACCTTTTAGATGATATTATGTATCAGATGATAACATAACTAATTTTTTAGCTGATCATTATTTGGTAAAACAATAAAATTGATAAGTTTGAACATTAAAACTTGTGTTTGTACTGTATTGAATTAAATGTACGTTGAAGATGATTTGCACATAACTGTATTCTGTTTTCATTTCTGTTTAACACAAAGTCCCAACTTCATTGGGATTGGGTTTGAAGTACGAGAATCAAGTTGTACATTTTTGAGGAAAATGAAATGTTTTCTTTAGACAAAAATGTAAGTATTATGAGAATTACATAGCAATACAATCAGAATCTGAATCCTCTTTATTGGCAAGTATGTCAAAAACACACTAGGAAATTGTTTTAATTTGTAGAGCTGTAGTCGGAGCCACTCTAGTATGGCAGCAGACAGCCATTTTGAAAATACTTTGAGACATAAAAACTTCAAAACACACTACGGAAAGTCACTTAGCCTCTAACAATTTCAGCTTTCGGAATATCTGTTGGTTTTAGTTTGTGTAAACATAATGACATACAAAAAATGTAAAAATGCAATCATATATTTTTGAGTCAAAGGGAAAGATTGCAATTATCCCCGCAAAACAGTGTTTTTCACATTTATTAAAACATTAGATGTGACTTCACATTAGTCACACAAAAACTTTTTATTTGCAGATGATCTACGTGACAGGAGGCGAGCAACAGGGAGCGGAGCTTGGCACTTGCCGGGTGGCTCGCCAGCAGAATATAAATATGCAGTCGGCTAAAAATATTGTCACAAGTGTTTACTTTACAGTGTCTATGTATGTTTGTAAAATTTCTAAAATTGTATTGATTTACATGAGGAGATGCAGAATTTTTAATAGTAAATTTTGGATATTGCTGTCCGAGGTTTGTGGCGCATGTATTGAAGGGTTCTTTCTGTCCATTTTTACGATTACGAGTAAAGTGCAAATAGATTTATTCATTTTTGTAGTTATAACAAATAGATTTTTGGTGTAAATCTGAAATTGAATTTCATTGGATTGTGCAGCTGTGACAAATGTAGAGACAGAAGGAACGTGAGATGTTAAAAGACATTAAATGTAAAATAATTCATTGATCTAACATATCCAGTACACTGAATAGCTAGGCCGCCAGACTCTGCGGTGAAGCTGCAACGAGTCCTTTATGATTTGCTGAGTGTGCCGAACAAACGGACCTTTTCCTTTTTTGAAGCCATGTTGATAATGCAATTATCCGCAAGAGTAGCTCCAGTTTATGGGAAATCTTTTTATAGTAATTGATGCAATGTCGTGACGCTGATGTATAAAGAAAATGTTCACTGGCGGCTCGGAATCACATCGACATAGCCTTGACGTGGTTAAATACCGTTCAAGTCGTGTATCTTATTGTTTTAAATACAAAACATAACCGATGCAAGGATTTTATTGCAGAATAATCTGAGTTTCGCTTGTAAAAAGACAACAATCTGCCCCTGACTGACCCGCCATGTTTGGCTTATCTGTACGTGAGATCTCTCGGCGGCTACTGCGTGCGATTGATGATTTTATTGCAGGTCACAAAGGTAACGAGTTTTTTTTTCTTTCTTTGAACAGAAAAAGTGTCATACGCAAAGGGTTTTGAGTCAGTGCCCTCTTTAACGTGAGCACTCCGGATGTCATAAAATCACAAAGAAAAGGAGGTTTTGTTGCCGAAATGGTAAAATCATCATTTGTGAGCCGCTTTTTCTTCATGTAAATGAGTTTGAATGTACTCCTTACTGTAACCGCAGCTGAGGTGATGCTCTCTCAGCATAGAAAGAAATATGAAAGCAAAAAAATGAAAGCAATTGTAATTGGATTTTACTTTGGACTTCCATAATTATAAAAGTCCTTATCGCCTGCACTTAAAAAGCTGGAATTTTAATTTTATAAAACAGTCTTACTTAAATGCAGCGTTCTTTGATTTTTTTTTTTTACGAATTCAAACATTTTCCCCTTTGCCTAAATATCCTGATAAATTTGTAGTTTGGCCATCATGAATTCACTTTTTTAAAAATCTTCCCTTTTCGCTTTTTTTATGCTCAGCTGCTCGCTCCAATCTGTTCACTGCTCTTCCCAGTTTAAGTTTGCACTGAAAACAAAGATATGTATTGAGTCAAAGCACAAAATTTTAAAAAGTCCACCAGATTAATGCTAACACACAATGTAAAATGCCATATGTGAGGTAACAACACTAGCATCTCTGGTTCAGTACTTAAAACACTCTCAGCAATGGATATTTGAACACAAGTGGCGCAGCACCACATGCAGACAAACACTACTGAAAACAAATACAAGTTTGATCTTACTTGCAAATTCCTCCTACTTTATTGTGTATGCCTGTATTAAACTGCCCCTGGTGGCAAAGGCAAACAGACCAGAAGAAGCACAATGTCAACGGGGCTCGAAGCAATAAATCATGGTGCACAAACTGATTTTTCTTCATTTTCATCTCAGTTGCACGAAAGTTATAATGGGATGTTTTGGTTTTTTTTTTTAAATCAATTACAATATTGTAGAGTGCTGTTTTTCATATTAAACAATATTTGGGGGTGTGTGGGAGGTGAAATAGATTAAAAGCAGGTACAATCATTTTGGAAATTTTAGTGTTTTGAGTTACTTGGTCACAGATCGAATTCAACTCCTAAGTCTGTAAAGCACATAAAATAAACCACCATGACTTTGCTGTCAAAAACATTATTTAATCAAGATGAGGAGCTTCATTTAGACATACGTAGTGTTTTTCTACCATCTTGGTACCCCAGAAATATCCATCCATCTAGTCTCCATACCGCTTATCCTCACCAGGGTTGCGGGGTCTTGTAGCCTTTCCCAGCGTTTTAAGAATACACAATGACAATAAACATTTTTAAGAAGGTAAATAAATAATACATATATACATACAAACATGCTATGTTACAGCATGTATGTGGGTGTGTGTTAGGTTTTTAGCTTTAGTTTGTCAAAATGATCTCTACTTTATTTTGCCCCACATACTGCCTGGTTGCTATAAAAATTAAAAATGGGACACTCACACGCATTTGCCTTTTCAGAAAAGGCTAGATACATTGCGATTTTTAATTTTTTGTTACATCTTGGGTGGCCGGGAACTCCAAAGATTCCACTCCAGTATTTGCATACAAGCAATTACAAAGTCAATTTTCCATTATGTATACCTTGGATGAGGTGGCAAGTACCATTCAGACACTAATCGTATTACTGCTCCATACAATGTAGAATAAAAAAATAACAACATAAGGATGTCGGTATAATACAACGTTAGTCCACTATCCTACTTAGAATTGCTGTTTCCACAACAGTAAATACCATAAATTGGCCCTTGTAGAGTACCCGTAAACCAAAAAATTTGAGATGTGAGTGCTGTATGGAGCTAGTGAACATAATTTACTCAACAAGCAACAGTATGGCAGATACTGAACAATAATTGTTAAATAAAACAATCATGCCACTTACTCTACTATTACTTAATCTCTTATTCTATTTTCAATCCCTTCCATAGTCTTAATTGTTTGTCACGCCTAGCCCTAATACATGCAGTGTTAATTAAAGGAGATTTTCATAACTGAAAACGGGTCTCAGATGAGCGACTTGATGTCCCGTCTCATCCAGTGCAGGGCCCGAGATGATTGCGGATTTCATTATCATGACAACCATGGATGGAGTTAGGGGAGCGCGTGTCAAGCAAGTGACTTCTACTTGTCAGGAGCAGAGCCCAGATTGTGTGGGTGTGGAGGGTGGGGGTGGGGGTGTGGGGGGGCAAGCGGGGAAAAAAAAGGGAGCAGGATTTTCACTCGTGGAAGCAGCACTTCATTCACTACACTGCTGCGTTGAAAAAGTCATCATTCAATTTGGTACTGCACCTCAGAACCTAAGGGGAATCTGTGTTGCTGACAAAACAATGCAACTTGGCCTACCTTGCATGAACCTACAGTTTGTTAAATCCATCATATTCCTATTTCATCTCAATTTCTGTCTGACATTTAAAAAGAAAAACCTCCTGCGTACAAACAGTTTGTCGTTCTAACCTCTTGGAGGTCTAATGCATGCAAATGTATGAAGAATTACTGTGGTGAAATCTATAAAAAGGTTGAAATAAACCAAACAGTGGTCATAAATTTGTCACAAGTTTTTGACTTCCCAAATTTTATTCTATGTCGAAAAGGATTTCACTGATGACTCCATTTGAGTATTGTGCTGAGATAATGTGGAAAGCGCAAGTAGGACAACAACATACATGTTACTAGTGAGGCAAAACTGTGCAGTAGTTGAGATCTGCGCACAGGTCGTACTATTAGTAAAGTCCAAAATGTTAACTAGTAGTTTTATGAAGCAAGTGTAACGCTAAGATAAAAACAAACATTGTCTTCCTCTGCATTCCTCATTTTTATTGTTGTCAACCCCCTCTTCCTGGTCCTGGAGAGAGAAAAATAGCATATCTGCTCATTTTAAAGTGGGTGTGGGCGGCAAACGAGGGAGACTGGATCAACTGGTCATGTTTATTCATGGGTGAGAGAGCCGTTTGAAAATAATGCACGTTATCCACGCCACCAATTAGACATTTCGAAAGGAGCTTTGTGTAGGTGCCATTGCATTGTATCTATAAACACAGATGCATCCGTTAGATCCCGTGTGCATAATTTGATGCGTGTGCTTAAATGGGCTTCTACAATTCAGCTAAATTATTATTATTAAAAAATTACCTGTTTTGTGTCCACGGGGGAAAAAAAATAATGCACCCTTCTAATATTGCCATCCTACCTTGGCTTGATATATTGTTGTGCAAAGGAAGCTTTAAACATTGAATTAAGAGTAAGTGTTGCATGCAGTTGTTTTGCTTCTTTGTCTGGAATAGAAATCAGCCGTTGTAATTAATTGGAAACATTTATCGCAGTTGATAAGCAAAGGAGCCAATATCTTGGCCTGATGCACGCTTTTATTATCCGCACGGGTAATTGAAAGGAAAATGGATAGTTTTCATTGGTATGGAAGCTCGTGTCCATGAACGCACTTGAACTTTTCCCGACGACTTCATCGTAAATGCCAGTTCGCGCTGACCTGTAATTTATGGCGAGAGCGCGTTGTCTTCTCAGTGTCGCGCTCCCGGTCCCGAAGGGTTAAACTGACTTCAGAGAGGAAGTAACAACTGCAGGACTGTTACCTGCTGTACGTATAAGATGTGCTCAGGGTGACGACCCGGGAGAGTCACTGCTGTCCATGTTGAATATAAACCGGTTGGTGACTGCGAAACTAGAGTTCATGCTATTGGGTTATTGACTGCATATATTTCCGTGGAAGGCCAACAGTTGGGCACAATCTGTTGCTGACATTGCATGCACAATACATGTGCTTGCTGACATAGCATTCATCCATACATTTCCTCACAAGGGCCGTGGGAGTGCCTGAGCCGATCCCAGCTATCATCGGGCAGGAGGCGGGCAATGCCCTGAACTGGTTGCCAGCCAATCACAGAGCACATTGAGAAAGACAACAGTCGCACTCACAATCACACCTAAGGGCAATTTAGAGTCTCCAATGAATGCATGATTTGGGGGTGTGGGACAAAAACCCACGCAGGCACGGGGAGAACATGCAAACTCCACGGATGCTGGGCTGGGATTTGATCCCCGGTCCCCAGAACTGAGGAGCCAGTGCTCTAACCAGTCGCTCCGCTGTGCTGCCTTGTCTATGTGTGCCATGTGATTGGCTGTCGACCATTCTAGTTTGTACCCTGCCTCTCGCCCCAAAAAAGCTGGGATAGGTCTCCTGCTCACCTATAGTCCTAATGAAGACAGTTGCAATGGAATACAGTATACAGTCGCTAGATGGATGGTTTGGGGATGTGAAGAAGCTAAGAATCATCACTTCATTGTTCTTGACAGTAAAACGAACCTTACACTTAACAATGTGCCACATTTTTTACACCGTTATAAAGCCCTCACTTTGATGAAGAGACTGGAGGAGCTCATTATGTGTTTGGGATCTTTTTCAGGGAAAGTTTGCCTGTCCTTTAGGTGCGGAAGTAAAGGAAGGAGCCACAGTCTGTGAACGTCTGATTGCCACATGGTCTCATAACCTCCTGAACCATGTCGGTACCGCTATCTCCTGTCTGTCTGGTCAATTCTGTCGAGTCCTCAGAGAGATCTCACAGATGCGCTAACACTTTACATTGTCCTCCATCCTTAAATTATTCAGGCACCCTCATGGCTCACCTGCATTTAGGCTTAAATATCATAAGAAACACTTGAAGTTCATGGTTTTTTTTCATACAAATATCTCCACTTACTGGGACTTACAGATAAGTGCAACAGACAATATCTTTGTATTGTAGTATACTGACAGTGGTGCCTTGACTCTAGGGTGTCACTCGGTTTTATGGATTAGGTTTCTTAGCAAAAGAGAACAAAGAAAAGCCGCTTTATTTATATAGTCGATTACATAGAGGAGGTAACTGTACAAAAACAGATTATAAACCTTTAAAAAAAAAGTCACATTAAAACAGCGGTTGCAAGAAATGCAAGAAAACAGTGCAAGAAATGTTTAAAAGTGAAATTCCTCTGAAAAGCTCTTGCATAAGAGTAGTTTTTCAATTTAACTTAAAGATTCACAGTTGGGGCTCACATCACTTCTGTTGGCAACTTATTCCATTTTGGTGAAGTGACTGTCTCAAAAGTATTTTCTGTCAATTGACGATCTGTTGTCGTATTAGAGTGGCTCCAACTACTAGAGCCAAATTCCTCGTGTGTTTTTGACATACTTGGCAAATAAAGACGATTCTGATTCTAATTGCTACCTGCTTTGTACCCTGTGCTCTACTATTTGACTTGAGGCTGTTGATCTCGGACCCCCTACTGCCCTACTGTGTTTGTCTTTTAATAGCCTCTCTTTCATCTTCTTCTTCTTTTCCTTTCAGCTTGTCCCATTAGGGGTCGCCACAGAGTGTCCTCTTAGATGAACGCATATTTGTTTGGCACAGATTTACGCTGGATGCCCTTCCTGACGCAACCTCTCTGCATTTAGCCGCGGAGAGAAGCTTAGAGTACCTGGTATTCCCAAGCGGTCTCCCACCCAAGTACTAACCAGGGCCAAACCCACTTAGCTTCCGAGATCTGACGAGATCAGGCGTTCTCAGGGTGGCATGGCCACAGCCTCTCTTTCATCTATAAGGACCTAAACCATTTAGTGACATATAGACAAATAGCAAAAGTTTAAAATCTATTCTAAAGCTGACTGGGAGCTGCTGTAAAGACTTCCGAATTGAAGTAATATGTGCCGACCTCTGGTTCTGCTCAGAATGCAAACTACAGTATTTTGAATAAGTTGCAGATGTTTAAAGCTCTTTTAGGGGAGTCCAGTCAGAAGGCCATTACAATAGTCAAGTCTCCTTGAGATAAAACCATGAATGAGCTTCTCCAGGTCTCCTGGCACACGCAAACCTTCACTCTTGATATGCTCTTCAGATTTTAGAGGACAATTTTAGTAATTGCTCCTTGCTTGCATAGCTTCGTCCTCAAGTGATGCACAGGATGTAAGCGAATGTACCGCTTAAGTACAAATATACATGTAATCTTTGTGTTGGATCAGTAGCAGATAAAAAAAAATGCTTTAGGAGTGGAAAAATCTTTATGCGTCTACCTGGCCTTAGACTCATCCTTAGAATCTTTTCAGACTTTTGAATTACGTAACTATTTGTGATACTCGTGACTTTGAGATTGTCTGGTCCCACCCTCCTTACTTGTGTTAAGTAAACCTTGATGTGTAAATTATTGGTTGAGCCACTATGGAATCCAGAAACACACCTGATACATTTATCTTTCAAATTCTGCTCATTGCAAAAGGTTGGCAAAACATTCAATGAAACTTTAAGATTTCTTTTTTTTCTTTTCTTTTTACTTCCAAGAGAGTTGACATTCTCGCAATATATTTGAATGCGATCATTACACTTCAGTGAAGATGTGCGTCGACATGTCGGAGTGAAGCCCACATAATGGGCACCAGACGTCCTGGATTCATTATCCCCTTTAGATGAACCATGCTGCCTTCTCGAAGGGGAAGCACGTTAATTGTGTCTTTAGGGATTTGTCAAGCCCCCAACGGATGGGAATAAATCACGGATGCATGAGCTGCGGGGATACAAGCGGGGTGAACCTGGGTGATGAAACCACTGGAGATCCATCCGTATCTTCTCTTCAGAACAGAAGACACGTTCGTTTCGGGGTATCAGCAGAGCGAGTGCTCACCATTAGAGACAACGGACACTCGGGACAAAGTGTTACATGTTGTGTTAGTATGATAATATTGGCAGCTTAGCTTTTGGGAAAACCTGTGATGCTCTTGGTAGGTAGAGCTGCCACCATCCCTGAAGGGCAGAGGAATCAATGGTGCAGCCGAAGCACAAAGCTACATGCACATGTTGTCTACCGGCAACATGCTCCTCTGGGATTTTCCATTTCTATTCTTGTCACTCCGACTCACTGAGTCTGGACTTGTTTATGCTCTTTCTTTCGACTTTACGACATCAAACTCATCTTTGTGCTTATTTCTGAAACGCTCAAGATATACCAAAAGTACCAAAAACCTGGGGAGCACCGCTGAATCACGATTTTAATCAGACGGAGATTGGAGCTAGGCATGGTATCTGATTCATCAGTCATTAAGGATTCAGTGATTGTTGACTAATAGCCTCATGAAGCAAATGACCAGCCAAGGCTCCATTGATTTCATCTGAACTAATTTGCAATTTAAAGAACAATGTGACCTGGCATTCTGAACATTGCTTTTCATTGGAAAATTGATAATTAAATTATCTTAAAGAGCCGATCCCACATCATTGCAAAAAAAAAATAAAATAAAAAATCACACTGCCAAAAATGTAGGAGGGGTGAAATGTTTTACACGGTGCCTCTATGCTGGAGATTTTTGCTGTTGTGCTTGGGTCTTAAACATATTTCCCCACAGTAGATGGGGACTCTTTGAATAATTATAATAATAATTTTTCCCTTGAGGGTGAATGGGATTTCGCCCAAACAAGTCTACATGTGTTTTGTGGACTTGGAGAAGGTGTTTGACTGTGTACCTTGGGGAGTCCTGTGGGGGGTACTTCGGGAGTATTTGGTACCGAACCCCCTCAAATGGGCAATTCATTCGTTGTATGACCGGTGTTAGAGTTTGGATTGGGATGTGCCAAGGCTGCCCTTTGTCACAGCTATTTTATGGACAGAATTTCTAGGCACAGCCGAGGCGTAGAAGGGTGACCTCCATATAGCATCTCTGCTTTTTGCAGATTATGTGGTTCTGTTGGCTTCATCAAGCCATGATCTCCAAATCTCACCGGAGCGGTTCTCAGCTGAGTGTGAAGTGGCTGGGATGAGAATCAGCACCTCCAAATCTGAGACCATGGTCCTGATTTGGAAAAGGGTGGGATACCCTCTCCAGGTCAGGGATAAGAGCCTGTCACAAGTGGAGGAGTTCAAGTATCTTGGGGTCTTGTTCACAAGTGAGGGAAGAATGGAACACGAGATTGAGAGGCGAATCGATGTGTTCAAATTTAATTTTTTTACATTTCTCAAGGCCACCCTGTATATTATTCATTTTGTATCATAGAGTATTTTTGTTTGGTGTGTAATGAGATTTTGTAATGCAGCATTTGTGCTCCGACTCAGTAAAGACTGGGAATTAAATTGTCTTTAGCTGTGAATATGAATGCATTTGTGTCTGTTCATTTCCTACGATTGGGTGGCGAGCCCTCCAGGTTGTACCCCAACTATCGCACCAAGTGAGCTGGGATAGGCTGGAGCTCCCCTGCTCCCCTAATGAGGACAAGGGACACAGATAATGGACATTTTCGATGTGGTCGGATCCAGTGTCGTAACGGGTGGCCTGCATAGCAGTGTTGAGCATTGCCTCTACTTCCACTGGTACCTCGTGTGTTAATGGCCTGAAGCCATATGCTCCTCGTCCCTGCCCGACTCCCCACCTTGCCCAGGGTTGGCTGGCAGCCCCCGCTCGCAACGCATTCCGCTCTTTTGCCGACAGCATACCCACTCCAGCTTCCTCGGCAGCTAGGCTCTCCCCTCCCCCCACGCAGCAGTGCACTTCCCTTACTGTTTCCTCCCATCATCCCCCCCCCCCCCCACACACACACACACACACACACACTTTCTTCTCGCTCAGCTCAGCCTCCGATGTGCGGGAGCAATAAAACCTCAGAGCTGCCAACAACTATAAGCCACTTTTGCAAAAGGATCCCACACTTGGACACAATTTAAACGACACAAGGGAGTTACTTTCGTCTTGGAAAATTCATAGTGAGAAATAAGCAAGGGAATGTTTCTGGTTATGTTGTATTTTTTTGTTTTTGTTTTTTTTTTCAACACTTTGGTCACCATAGAAACAGCTGCTGTATTGAGCTTGAAACAGGGTTTATATTGAATTTTACTTTTAAATATCATACAGTCACCTAACCATCAGCATTCTTCTCCACTTTGACCTATTCATCAGCACCTATTATGGATCAATACGTGTCATTTGTTTTGCACAATGAATGGAATCCTATAACCACCGTCAGACCTCTCGCTCATCATACTTTGACGTCAACTGCTCTGCATGGTTCGATCAGGGTAGATTTTTTTTTTTCTCAAGCTAACAGTCTTGAGTTGAAATATTTGTTGTGGATATTACTCCTTCTGTTACAAATGGTGTCAGAAGTAAGATCTTAGCCGTGTGTGTTCTTCTAAACTTTAAACTTAGTTAACTTAATGAATGTTACACATCATATTGGAAAGAAAGTACAGTATACCTTTTTTTTAAAAATAAAATGCAAAATTTTCCCCCCTCAACTTCCATTTCCCTGTGTATAATACGCTTTGAATGTGTTTTTTGGGGGGTGGGCAATGGGTAGCATACAAGAGACAATTTTGTATTTCATTTTTTTGCATTTCTCTTTACCCATAACAATAATCCTTCTTCGTGCCTTAAAGCTTGTCAGGGGATTCTGCTGACAGCACTGCGCTGGGGAGTGTGTGTCACTATTTGTATGTGTTGCGTGTGTGTGTGTGGGTACGTAGGTGTGTGTGTGTGTGTGTGTGAGTGACTGCACGCAAGAGAGAGCGCGATAGGAAGAGACAAGGGGAGTGCGATGAAGAGGTACTTTGTGAGCTCTTCTCTAAATAGAATAAAGAACTCTTAGATGCTGGAATCCTTTTAAGAACCCATTTTCCACAAACAAACCCAATTCCAATGTCGCTTCTGATGGATGATAGTAATGTCTTCGAGACTGACACTCGATTGCCTCCAGATTGTCCACAGCGTCAATCTCCACCTGACGATGCCTGAGCCTTGTACCCAAAATGAATATCATCCTCCAGATTTTACAAACTGGATAAATCCCTTCACAAACCATAAGTCTGTGAAAACCAGTCGTGTTTTATTTCATTTCATTTTTTTTTAAACCACTATCAAGACTGGCCGAGTTCAGTGCTTTGCATTGCAGCCCCCATTTTATCTCTGCTGTCGCTGTGCTGACTCTGCAGTTGCCTCACTCTGTTAGGCCGTAGAAGCTGAAACTATTAAGAAAAGCAAAAGTCCATTTATTGAAAACTTAAATGGAGATAGCCTCAGGGGCATGGGAGTCTTAGAAGTTGACTCTCCTATGGGTAAAAAAAAAAAAATGCATGTTATGTTCAGTGAAGACTTCAATTTGTCATTGGGTGTGAATGGGAGTCACAATGGTTGAGGATAAGCAGTATAGAAAACAGGTTGATGGGTAGAATGAAGACAGTCAATATTTTCCATTCATATCTCATAACTAAGCTTTTCATAACTTTATTGGTGACAGTCGGGTTGATGTCAACTTAATCAATGATGTCATTGATCTTGTAACTCGGGTTTGGAAAAAAATCAAATTTGTTGCAGTCAACACAAAAGCGATGACAGTGATGATAGTCGATTTAACGTTTATTAAGAATGTTATTATTTTTGCAGGATGTATTTTCCATTAATATCTCTTAAGTAGTGGTGGGACAAATTCACTCACCAATTTAACCATCTCAATTATTTCGGTACAAGCAATTAAAAAGTAGATTTTGAATGTCTCCTTCAACTCTCGCTATTTAATATTTTATAAGTGCATACAAATATATAATTCTACCCTAATAAATTCCTCGCTCAGCACAGATAAATACCCCAAGCCGCTATATGAGCAAATATAGTATTATGAGTTTAATGTTAATGCTCATTTCTTCACATCACTATAAGTCATCGTTTTCTTTTTTCTTTCAAGATGCACTCCTTCTTTAAAACTCATCAGAGGATTATTTGAATGCTGTTACTGCTGTCTCATGGTTAATCCAAATGAGAGCGCTAAACTACAGGCTGAACTTCAACTCTGACGGACCCTCTGAAGCTTTTTTTTTTTCTTTCTCCATTCCCCACATTTGAGGTATGTTATTCATATGAAATGTTAAGACAGAAATGAAGCCACGACAGTCTGCAATCCCTCAAATTAGCAGAAAGCCCAAATATCCTCATTATGGTAGAAATGCGGGACTAGCTTTGGAAATGCCGTTGACAGGATGGCAGCAGTCAGACTGACCTTGGTAACACTGGATTGACTTGCAAACACCTCATTTATAGTAATTGTAACACAAAACCAGGAATCTGTCAGCTTTTCGCATCAACTGGAGCGAACGAGCCATTTGTGGTTTCTGGGCACCTGGTGAACAAAATATCATGAAGAATAATAATCAAGTGAAGCCACCACATGCTAACCACCAGTGTTAGAAATCAATCTTTTAACACAGCTGGTCTATTTTTTTTTTCATGACTGTTAGGCTGCCAGCTCTCCACACAAAGACAAGAAGAAATTGCGCCGTTCTTTGTTCAAGGAGTCCGATTAGTTGCTGGAGTTAACATATTTAAAGATGGAATTGTGAGGCAGCAGAAAATAGCACGTTTTATATTATGGACTATCACAAACAATGTGTTCACTAAGGAATGTTTTAAACATTCTATTGATCAAAAAATGTAAATGAGTGTAACCTCAGGTTACAAACAACGGTTTACGAACAATTCGGGTTATGTACAATATGTTTGAAGAAAATTTATCTCTAGTTCGCATTATTTTCAGTTTGCGAATGGAAGGATCTAAAAAGTATGACGTGCTTCACTGACTTTGTGTATAGCGCTTGCAACAACATCCTCAATCGTCCAATCACAAACCTAATTCTGTTTGTGATTGAAGCCGCAAAGAAAAAAGTTCAGAAATTGTTTCATTATCTTCCAAAAAACATTATTTCAAATACGTAGGTTACTCTATTGATTCCATTGTTGTATCTCTTTAATTAACACAACGTCAAAATATGTCTCGACGGAAATGTTTGTTCAGCAGAAATTCCACCTACAGTGAAGAAAATGAATATTTGAACACCCTGCTATATTGCAAGTTCTCCCACTTAGAAATCATGGAGTGCGTCTGAAATTTTCATCGTAGGTGCATGTCCACTGTGAGAGAGATAATCTAAAAAGAAAAATCTTAAAAATCACAATGTATGATTGATGAAAACCTGTCTGATTTAGAGAACATCTGTGTGGAGGAGTGGGCCAAAATCCCACCTGCATTGTGTGCACACCTGGTAAACAATTACAGGAAATATTTGACCTCTGGAATTGCAAACCAAGGCTACTGTACCAAATATTAACATTGTTTTTCCAAGGTGTTTAAATACTTATTTGCAGCTGTATCACACAAAGAAATTGTTAAAAAATCATACAATCAACTTGCAATATAGCAGGGTGTTCAAATACTTATTTTCTTCAAAGTATGAGCACATTAGGCCAATTAGATGCGACCAGCGGCCGCAATGTGAGATGCTCGCATGGAACTTTTTCCTAAAAAGTGATAAAGGGGCGAAAGAGTCAGAATGGCACCCAAGATACGTAAAAGGGAAATGGATTATGGTCGTGTTAGGCCAGCTTCCCACCGCAAGAGTGGTTGAACCCGACTGGAACAAACCTTTTCGTAAAAATATGACTTGCAAACACAACCTTACACATCTTTGTTGTTTTATAGTTTGAGGTGTTGAAGAAGGAACAAATATTAGTATCAAAGTTGATGTTGAGCTTGGCGTTTTTCCTGACAAGCTCATTTTCTCTCCCTTTTGATCAGAAATTGGTGTTTTTGGTGAAACCAACCCATCTTCTACTCCTGATTACTAAAGATTGGAAAATGCTTGCTGAAAACCTTTCTTCTGGTTAAAGAAGAGTATTTTTTTCATTTGCTTGACTCGGTGCTTAATATTGTCACTGACCACAATACGCTGTGGATCAAAGCCAAAATGCTGTGAAACTGGTTAAAACGGTCTTCACCTAAAACGTTTCGACTTTACAACGCCCGTCCCCCGTCCGCCATTTCGTCTAGCTAATGTGCATAGTCTGTGTTTGTGCGCCGGGAGTATCTTCGGATTTTTCGCCCTCCTTTTTAGACATTATGGCCCTGAAGAAGAAAGTTGCGTCGTTTAGCAATGCTTCTGCAGCCAAAAGAAAATCCATCTCCATGAAAACGAAGCTCAAGATCATAAAAAGATCGCACAAAGGTGCAAAACCGATGAACATCGGTAAAGAGCTAGGGTTCAGTCGGTTGACCCTGGTGACAATTATTAAAGACAAAGCCCATATTTTAGAGCATGTGAAGGGTTCCGTTCCTATGTCGGATACAATGGTCACAAAACAAAGTTATTTGATATTTGTTGAGATGGAAAGATGACTTATGTCATGGATTGAGGACTAGATTCCTTCACAATAGCTCAGCACGGCCTCCCCTTCTTCTTCTCCACTCACCTCTCAGGAGTAATGCGAAGTACATCATCTTGTTTAGTTCAATGTATTTGTTTTTTTATACAAAGTATTTTGATGTAAATTCTGATTTTAAGGGTGAAATCCAATTTACAACAAAATTCGAGTTACATTACCAGCATAGGAACGGAACTCGTTCGTAACCTGAGGACTCCCCATATCGGAAAGTTAGTTAAAGATAATGTTGTAAGATGAGTCTGAAAAGAAATGACTGTTATATTTACATTTAACTATTAATATAGGCAATTCTAAAAAAACAAAAAACAAAAAAAAAAAAACCATTTAGGTAGGAAGGTAAAGTAAAGCTTAATTATTTGCATTTTTTTGTGATTCACACCAGGCTATGGCCCCATTCACCGTCTCTCCTACAAAAAATAAGAGTTTTAAAATGAGAGTTCAGCCAAGATCCTGAAACTGATTGTAAATGGCCTTAAAGTTGTCACTGTCCAGCAGAGGTGCCTCATATGTGCTCACCTGGAGTACCGATGCACGAACACTACGGATTTGTCAGCGATGAAAGAAGCAATGTGTCAGCGTATCTCTCATTACGGGGCTCTTGTCTGAGATGGGCCACCCCGTTGCGGATTGAAATGTAATAGTATTGTCTTCTACGTGGTCTCACCGGCGAACACATTACCATTTACTGGGCGTAATGGATGCGCACTTACGCAATTCTTCGCTGCGCACGGCCTGCATGAGCAGCGGCACCGTCAGAATCCAATGATGTTTTCTTCCCCGCAGCTTCACTTCCAACACCTTTTTCTCCAACCGTTGTCATTTCGTGCTGTTGATGAGTCCCGCAATGACGGCGGCTGCGCGTGGATTCTCTCATATTGTCTGAAATGTGAGTAGGGTAATTATAACTCTTAAAATTGCGTTTTGTGAAAAGTCAGAAAATAGGGGGGTGGGGGGGAGTGCAGCGTTCTCATCCTTGAGCCCCCCCCTTCCACTTACTGTATTCCAATTGCTTTTACCGCCCACCAGCTGTTCAACCAAAGTATTTAATTTATTGTCATATATCGACAAAAGACACGCATCATCTTCACATTCAAATAAGCTGACACAAGCTAAATTTAGAAGGATCGGCTTTGGAACAACAGGGCGCTCACAAAAACATTCATTTCCTCCAATTGCTTTGCAAATTTGTGACCTTAGTGAGGATAAGCGGTAGAGAAAATGGATGGGTGAATGGTTTGTAAATGGATATTTTCATACGGTTCTATCAGCAGCAAATACATCTGCTAGTTTATACAACTAATACTCATAACATCTTCACCTAGACAGTAGTGTCCAAAGCACTAGTGGGAAACACACTTGGCTCCCAATTGAGAGCTTTCGAGTTCGAACCTCTGCCCTTTCTGCGTGGGGTTTGCATGCTTACCCTGCGCCTGTGTTGGTTTTCTCTATGCATTAATTATAAAAACTGTTTTGTTAGGGCCAATACACACACAGATTATTCATAGTCAAGGAAACCGATAAATGATCATACTTTTAAATTCTAACACAAGTTCTAGGAGCTCCCAAGTTTATCAGCATGTCTTGTGAAATGTAATAACTTACGCAAACAAAAGTTCCTGCCAAAAGTTTTCCGCAGTAAATAAAGTTTTAGCAAAATATCAATTTAACTGAAACGTTAACGTTCACTTACCTTTTGAAGTTGAAAAAGAGAAAGTCCTGGGAGACCCCAGAATCAGCAGCACCTTTAATAAAAATATATAATGTTAATTAATTAATTAATAGTTCCAGCGGCACGGTGTCTCAGCTGATAAAACATTGGCCTCACAGTTCTGAGGACCTGGATTCAATCCCAGCCCTTTCTGTGGGGAATTTGCATGTTCTTCCCGTGCCTGCGTGGGGTTTCTCCGGCCACTCCGGTTTCCTCCCACATCCCAAAAACATGCAACATTAATTGGACACTCTAAATTGCCCAAAGGTGTGATCTGTGCCCATTTCAGGGTGCCCCCCGCCTCCTGCCCGTTGACAGCTGGGATACGCTCCAGCACTCCCCGCGACCCTTGTGAGGATGAACGGCAAAGAAAATGGATGGATAGCTCATTAATAGTTCCCTGAAGTTTACCATGTTTTTTAAATACGCTACAAACCTGAGTAGCTCAACTACTTGGGCAACAGGAAAGCAAAAGAGTGCTGGGAGTTGGCAAAAGTCAATAAAATTGGGGTGTTCCCCTTGTTAAACTGCATGTTGGTAATTAGTCTATAGTATAAATTTGGTGTACAGAATGTGAGAATACAAAATGCTAAATGGTTAGCAATTACTATGAGCATTTGCGTTAGCAATTACCATCTTAGGTTACAAAAAAAGAAACCAAAAAAAAAAACCCGCTAACAATCATTCAACTCACATCTTAAATCATGTTGTATACTGTATACTATACACATCTTACAGTGGCTTAAAAATCACGTACAGGTGTTTATTCTGTCATTTTTTGGTCAAGTTTATCAGTATCATGACACTGCGTCCATCTGCAATAAAAGTCTGTGTGAAACATTTTTCCGGCAGCGCAAATATGATTGCAGTTGAAAAAATTTTCGGGGGGCATAGCTTCATGGCAGAATTTTTGCATTGATATAGGTATGAACTTGACTTCTCTGAGTTTTTAAAACATTTTATTAGATTTTTTTTTTCCCCAGCCCATTCTAAACTTTTCATGTAATTGCCTCGCCTAATTGTTCTCCGCCCCAACAGTCATTATTTTCCTTGCTGGATAAGAACGATTTCCCGGAAGTGTGAGTGACTTAGAGTTATGCTGCCATCATTATCCATCTGTCTATTTTAGAGCACATGTCCTCGCTAGTCTATCCCAGGAGAAATTTTGGGTACAGGATGATGACACCCCAGAACTAGTTGCATGGCACATTTAGACAAAGTCTTCAATTAATTGACCTTCCATGTTTGTGGAATGCGTAAGGAAGCCGAAAAAACTCGAGAAAACTACAGACAGGTGAGTCTGAGCTGAGACTCAAACCCACAACCTCTCAACAGTGAGGCAGGCATATGCTAACCACTACACTGTGCTTATTTTATGTGTTCTCTTCATTCACTTATATAGTTATTTTAGGATTGAGATTAAGGTAGGAGTAAAACGATTTATTCCAGCCACTAATTCTGAAGTACTGTAAGAGTGAATATTTATACTGTGCAAGCCAACTTTTGTAATATCAACTGTGGCCTTGTGGCTTTGTTCTAAAGAACTGTTGATGGTTAAAATGCTTTTCAAAATGTTACAAATACTTTTGCACAGAAATCCCATTTTCAAAAGAAAGCCCTGACTTTTGTTCTAGCGTGTCACCGCTTCTTTTCAACAAGCAGTGAGGAGGCTTATGACTTTGGAGTACACAGATTCCTATAGTTGGTTTCCATAGAAACACAGAGTCTCAGGCAAGCGTGGCTTCTTGGCGTTACATAAGGTGTTGCCCATAATATGAAATACACACAGATGTGGCTTTTCTCCTTTGTCTGAATTCCTATATTGAGACACAAAAGAGTCGTTTTTGCAATGATTTGGACTTTTAGGTTAGTGAGCTCTGGGTCTGGTGTGTTGTTTTACAACGTACGGGGTCAAACTCAAGACCTAGTCACCCGGGGGCCACATCCTAAACTGCCCATCATATTACGTGGTCCAGGAAAGCAAAAATTCCATGTCAACTTTCGGAATTGATGCTAAAATCTGGGCAAAATTTTGAGATTGTCATATGTTAAAAATAATGGTGATATATTGTGAGCATGAGTGGTACAGGAAATGGATGGATATTGCAGACATTTTTTTTAATTCCTAAAACATCCATTCATCCATCCTTTTTCTTAGCTGCTTATCCTCACAAGGGTCACGGGAGTGCTAGAGGCTATCCCAGCTGTCATCGGCAGGAGGCGGGGTACACCCTGAACTGGTTGCCAGCCAATTGCAGGGCACATTGAGACAAACAGCCGCACTCACAATCACACCTAGGGCCAATTTAGAGCGTCCAATTGATGTTGCATGTTTTTGGGATGTGGGAGGAAACTGGAGAGCCCGGAGAAAACCCACGCAGACATGGGGAGAACATGCAAACTCCTCACAGGCGGAGCCAGAATTGAACCCGGGATCTCAGAACTGTGAGGCCAACGCTTTCCAGCTGAGCCATCATGCCGCCTATTACTAAAACAGTACAGTAAAATTAACAATAATGGAACAAACTAGCCTTGATTTCTGATTTCATAACTTTCCATCCATCATTTTTTATGTACAGTATATATATAGTATTAATTATATATATGTATGGCATCTGTGCAATGTCAGAGGTGAGTAGCAACGCCCCACATTTACTTCATTACATTTATTCAAGTAACATTGTGCTCGTCAGAGTAGTTTTAATGAAGCAGACTTTGTACTTTTTCTCAAGTATTTATGTTAAGAAGAAATGGTATTTTTACTCAGTCACAAAAAGCTACAGATCACACACTGCTGTCATTTGTCAATAATTGCATGCGCGATCTATTTTTAGACTTTCGTTCTCAACCAATCGACCGCGATTACAATAGTGATGTTTGACTCAAATTCAAGAATCAAACAACAAAAGAAAGTCATAGGTCTGCACATCAACTTTTCTATTGGGCTTTGTAGGCCAATCAAAGTGAGTCGTGAGAGCCAGGTTTTACATGACAGACTATGAAAAACAGGTTTAACATAATTTTGTCACTGCCCAAACTTAGATATTTCAGACCACTTCTAATTTGAGACACACGCACGTTATCAATAAATCAGTCAGCAAACAAATTCTTCATTCAGTTATTTTAGAGGATAAACCAATTGATGTTTCTTTTAAGCATTGTGCATCTGTTGTTTTTTTTTTTTTTTACACTAAATAGTGGCAGGTGTGTGAGGACTCGCATTATACATGAGTTTGAACATGATCTGTTACTTGTGTACGGGGGCACATGCCAGTTATACTATAGGAGGAGTTCATCTTTTTGGAATCAGATTCATTTTGTTTTACTTAAACTTTATTTAAACAGGTAAAAGACCAGTAGAACAGAACATCTCCTTTGCAAAGGTGACCTAATATGAATATATGAATTAACTGTGCAGACAAACAGGAATAAAGTCAGCAGACTGACAAAACCACGGTGATAACTATGTTTATGGGAGGCAAAACATCAAAATGGCTGACTGCGAACTGGGATGATCACTCATCTCCTAGTTACCCCTCCGGTTAAATAGTGGAGTGCAGATTCCAAAGCAAACATGGTGAAGCAGCATTTAGTTATTATGCTGCACATAAATGGAATAAGTTTCCAATGGAAGTCATGTCACTCATAAGTCTGAATGTTTTTAAATCCACGTTAAAAATTTATTTTCCTTCATGCTTTTTAGAATTTTTCCATTTTAAAATCCTATTTCTTGTACCATACACTTTTAATAGTAATTAATTAATTAATTTAATTATTTAACTGTAATTTTCATCCATCCATTTTCTTTGCCACTTATCCTTACGAGGGTCACGGGGAGTGCTGGAGCCTATCCTAGCTGTCAATGGGCAGGAGGCAGGGTACACCCTGAACTGGTTGCCAGCCAATAGCAGAGCACATAGAGACAAACAGCCTCACTCACTATCACACCTCGGGCAATTTAGAGTGTCCAAATAATGTTGCATGTTTTTGGGATGTGGGAGGAAACTGGAGTGCCCGGACAAAACCCACGCAGGCAAACTCCAAACAGGTGGGGCCGGGATCAAACCCGGGTCCTCAAAACTGTGAGTCGAACGCTTTACCAGCTGTTCCACTGTGGCACCTGTAATTTTCGTTTTATTTTTTGTGTTAAACGTTTTTTTTAAATTAATTATGTAAAGCACATTCAGTGACTTTGTTTATGAAATGCGCTTTATAAATACATTAGCTTTGCTTAAGTAATCGTACTCTTACTTGAGTACAATATTTGGCTACTCAACCCAAATGTGGTTGTTCTCCATCGTTGGCAAATCTGTCACAAATGTAACTGCACTGGATTTCTCTTTGCCGCCACTGAATGTGTTTGTGTGTGTGTTACCGAACAGCTGCTCCATAGCAACACAATTAAACATAGGTGATGCAAGTGCCTCTTTAATTATACCGCGGCCCAGGTGTCAATCCTTGAACAACCTACAGCAATTAAGAAGATTAATAACTATGATTAAGGGTTGTAGCATTGTCCCTTTTCAACATGATTAGACATGATTTTTTTTTTTGCAGTGCGTGGCTGCATACAAGGGAACATGCTGTGGTGCTGCATGGTTGGCAGCACTCGGGGCGAGTCAAATGTTTACAGCCGCTAACCTTATTATGATCATATTAATGTAAGCACTGACAGCTGTTACCATTGAATCTTTTTCAAATCGACTATCCTATTGATTATTAATCAAATAAGTAAATAATAATCTCCCCCACGATTACTAGTTATTATGGGGTGTTTTTTTTTCATTTTATTTTCATTTATGAGGGATGGACTTCAACACTTTTAAACACAAATTAACTGCATAAATTGGTAATGTCATGCGCCTGGCTTCCTGCCCAGGCTGGGCGTGGCCAGCCAATTACTCAGCGCACACCTCCACCTCTGTACTGACCGCTTGTCTCTGGAGTCGTGCATTTGGGTCCGCCCTCGAGCCCCGTTCGTGACACAACGATCTGGCGGACATGGACCCAGCCGACTCAGAAGCCCCGCTCTCCTGACCGGAACGATTCTCAGGCGACTCAGGGAACGTCAAGCGTTTCCTCACTCAGTGCGATCTCAATTTTGAACTGCAGGCGTCCGCCTTTCCCACGTACCGCTCCAGGATCGCCTTTGTCATTTCCCACATGACGGGAAGGGCGGAGGCATTGGCCAAAGTTGAATGGAGTCGTAACTCAGAGACCTGTTGTTCCTGGACGTCATTCCTCTGCGCACTCACCCAAGTGTTCCAGTATGCGGCGCCAGAGCATAAAGCGGCAAACTCTCTAACGATGCTTCGCCAGGGCCGTCGTCGCGTCTGAGACTACGCAATCGAGTTCCGGATCCGCGCCGCCGAGAGTCGATGGAACGAGGACGCCCTGCACGACGCCTTTTTCCAGGGACTTTCTCCCCAGATCCATGGTCTTCTCATCGCCATGGATCTCTCTCCTTCACTGGACGCGCTCATCGCGTTGGCCCTCAAGGTCGACAAGCGACTGGTAATGCAGGGGCAACTAGCCGCAATGACCGAAGACGGCGATGGAAGAGTGGCGGCACTGGCTGGAGGGCTCGCAAGTGCAGTTCGTGGTCTTCACTGAACCACAAGAACCTAGAGTACCTGAAGACCGCGAAGCGGCCCAACACCTGCCAGGCCAGGTGGGCCCTATTTTTCACCTGCTTCCACTTTAGTCTGTCCTTCCCCCCAGCCCCCAAGAATGGCAAGCCGGACGAACTCTCATGGATCCACGAGGGGGAGCGCACGGAATCAGAGGCTGCTCCTATCCTGCCAGAGGCGTGCTTCGTGTCCGGCTTCACCTGGGCGGTCGAGTCGCGGGTGAAGGAGGCCCTGGGAGAGACGCTGCCGCCCGTGGATTGTCCGTCTCACCGCCTTTTCGTTGTTCCATCTCTATGGGGAGACGTCATCAACTGGGCCCATACCAACAAAACGGTCTGCAACCTGGGTATGGCAAAAACGCGTTCAGTGGTCGAACAAAGGTTCTGGTGGCCCAACCTCAGCAAGGACGTGAGGGAATTCATCAACGCCTACCCGGTGTGTGCGGCTACTGGCTTCCTGCCCAGTGGCCAGCCAATTAGTCAGTGCACACCTGCACCTTGTCCTGGCTGATTACTCTCAGTATATATAGGACCCGGGGGATGACTAGTCCTCCGCCAGATCGTTGACTATGATGCCTCGTTCCCACACTCCCGTTTGCCTGACTTCTGCTCTCCGTGTACTGACCCTGGCCCATGCCTGTCCCTTGACTACCATCGTAAGCCTGCCGTTACTATTACCTCTGCTGGTCTGGATTGTCTGCCTGATCCCTGACCTTGGACCGAATAAAGGTTACCTCTGTACTGTCCGCTTGTCTTTGGAGTCGTGCATTTGGGTCCGCCCTCGAGCCCCATTCGTGACAAATAAGCAGTGTTTGGTACAAATTTGGTGTAGCAAATTTGAGACAACAAAATTCTAAATTGCTAGCAATCGGGATTAGAATTACCATGCCGGTGGTTAGCATTTTAGATAATAAAAAAATAAATAAAATAACTACCATTCAGCTCACTTGTGGTATAAGTACATTACACATCAGGCAGCTTCTTAAAAATCACTTACAGATTTCCCTTTATCGGTTTTGCCAAAGTTTATCATTGGCCCAAAACTCCGTCTATCTCCAAAAATCGTTCATGTGAATAATGGGTTCTGTGCTGAAAATATGGTTTCACCCGGAGCTGTTTTTGTTGTTGTTCCAGACGAGCTTCGAGGCAGAAGTTTCGTGTGGACCTGTTTTTGAAGTCGTTGGCAGATAGGGAATTCTTCAAAAGTTGAAGGTTACTGTGGAACATAAAACAAAGGCAATTACAGTACACATGTATTTGAAACAAGCACATGGCCTTAGATCAGTCAGTAAAGTTTCACTTAATACTAACACAAAAAAAGCTGAATGCCATAGACAGGCTAACAAATAGCATAAGTGTCATGGTGTTATAACCTTTAAAGCAACGGATATTTGAACACAAACAGAGGAGCAACACGTGTAGAATGATAATAACACAGTCATTTCCTTTTTATCCACTGCAAAGTGTGACTAATTACTAATTATTGCCGGTTAACGAGGAGCTTTGACCTGCTCCATGCATATCTGTATGCATGTACTAAAATGCTTCCCCCCCCCCCATTTTTTACATTTTACATTTTACCAAGTGATTATTGATTTTTTTTTTGGAGTACAATATTATAGAGTGCTATTTTTCTCATTAAAATAACACATTACAATTGGGGGTTGGGTAAGGCTGGAGCAGATTCATGGGATTTCCTTTCATTTTGTTGGGGAAAGATAATCAGAGGTACGCATGTTTATCAAGTTACGAGCGTGGTCAGGGAACAGATTCAACTCCCATCTCAAAGCACTACAGTACATAAGCAATTGTTGCACCCCCAAGGGCCTCCACTGCTGTATTTCTTCTTGAGAATTTGTTGCTTACCATTGCCAAGCTAACACCAATTCCAAGAGCATCAGAACATTAGTAATTGATGTTGGATCGAGCTTCAGCTTTGTAGCAACCTTTTGCCTACAGCACATATTGGCTTTTTCTGTTTAGACTCCGAAGCTTGTTATTTTGATCTTGTGGCTGTCGGGGGGTGGGGGTGGAGGTCAGCAATGCAGCATCGACTGTAATATTCGATCACCCAACTTGTGGCGACATATTCCGCACGGTTTTAGAGAGGCTCACGGTTGCTCCTGGATTGTGATCCCACTTTACTCGCAACTGTGGCTTTATTTCTTATTATCTTTTTTTCTCTCACCATTAGCTTCATTGCGGCACAGTTCCATATGCCTGAGGCCTTGGGACTGGGAGGCAATTGTGCAGAAGTAATACTATGAATACCCTCAATGCTCTGAATGTTCAGTCTCATGCACATCTGTGCTTGTGTACAGAGGCAGTATTCTTTCATGACCTTGGGAATCAGGCACAGATGCCTCCGCTTCCAATCGTGACATCTGCATCTCACTTTGGACCGATGCTGCGTTCGCGGCTTCAAGGCGGTAATTAAAATCTATGATAATAAGACAGCGCTTTCACCAATTTCTTAATGGATTTCAACAAACCTTGACACCAGTGCCCGGAAGCCATTCCTTAATGCGAAAGAGGAGGGCTCCTTAGACTGTTAAAAACTGATGTCATCTTTTTGGTTTAGACGCAAACTCAATTATAGATTATTTGAAAGCTCACTCACGCTAATAAAATAAATAGGTAGTGAAATGGCTCAGAGCGATATCGCAAGCAAAGTGGCAAGATGTAATGCGAGAGGTTATAATGGCAGCTACTCAATAATGGCGATGGGCTGCTACCACTTAGCAGCCAATAACGTGGCCGATCCAGTCACATTATTCCAGGTGTGAGTTTTTCACATTTTCTATTTGTCACTTCAGTGAGAGCACGTCAGGAAGAATTCAGGCAAAAAAAAATCAGAAAAAAGCACATACATTAAGAGGCAAATAGTACACCGCGTGTTAATAAAAACTCTCAGCCACAGTCTGGCGGAATAAAAATAGAAGAAAATGTCATCTTGCTTCATTTAGCAAACGCTCCATGTTATTATTACAATGGACCCATGACATGGCATTGGGGGGCAAAACATATTCAGTGCACAGGTTATAGGTCACTTTAGAGGAGAAATACGTTTTGGGTTACGGTTAGGATAGGTTTCCCCTCCAAAAAAAGGCATTTGAACAGGGTTGTGTAGACTTTATATGATTATATAATTAAGTAAAAGTAATATAATTTCAATTGTTTTAAGACATCAGTGTTCTTAGACAAGCTATTGTAAAGAATCTTGCCAATTCAAATTATCCTTTAGTGCCTTAAAGTGCGACTGTCATGAAATGAATGATTTTTGGTATATTATTAATGAAAAACACACAGCCAATATGGTCTCGTGTTTTTTCACCACAAAACATGATTTTGACGTATACAGCTTTTTGTAACTCCCGCCGTGAAAATCCTCTCGAGGGATTTGTTTTTGAGAAGAACCACGAAGTGACGTAAAGGACAGTGGCGCCCCCAAGTGGACCCGTTTTTTTCCATTAGTTTTACCTCCAGAAAGGTAGCTCATTGCTCCTTCATGTTAGCCAAAATGCCGGCTCATTGCATTGCTTGACATTGCTTGAACACTCGGGAAAATGGATTTACCCTTCATAAGTTTGCAAGGCAAAGTTTACAAAACAGTGGTGAGGCCGGCCATGATGTACGGATTAGAGACAGTGGCACTGAAGAAACAACAGGAATCTGAACTGGAGGTGGCAGAAATGAAGATGTTGAGGTTCTCGCTCGGAGTGACCAGGTTGGATAGGATTAGAAATGAGCTCATTAGAGGGACAGCCAAAGCTGGATGTTTTGGAGACAAGATTCGAGAGAGCAGACTTCGATGGTTTGGACATGTTCAGAGGCGAGAGAGTGAGTATATTGGTAGAAGGATGCTGAGGATGGAGCTCCCAGGCAAAAGAGCGAGAGGAAGACCAAAGAGAAGGTTTATGGATGTGGTGAGGGAAGACATGAGGGCAGTTGGGGTTAGAGAGGAAGATGCAGGAGATAGGCTAAGATGGCAAAAGATGACACGCTGTGGCGACCCCTAACGGGACAAGCCGAAAGGAAAAGAAGAAGAAGAAGAAGTTTGCAAGAGACCTGGTTCGTTGTGAAAAATGGATTGCATGGGTGCAGAGGACGAAAGCTTCGTGGGTTCCAAATAACAGGTAGGCAGTAATGCGCCCTGGCTCGACGGTGTTCAACAAGTACTGCAGCGGCTTTGAACATACCCCGAAAAGCAGCACGACACGGCTCCATTATATGCCACCACGGCGCAGAAAATCAGTCACACTGGCTCAGGCGGCGCGTTCGGCGGTCACTGCTTCTGCAAAGGCTGCGCGTCGGGATTTGGGGATGGGGGCGGCTCAGAAGAACCCAGCCGAGAATGCGTCACTGAGCCGCATGTGCGCATAAAGTGCCCCGGCTCGACTGTGTTGCTCAGTACTGCGGTGTCTGTGAACACCGCCCTAAAGCAGGCTGGCTCGGCTCGTCATAAGCCACATCGGATGGCTGCGTGGATCGGATGGGGATGAGGTTTGGCCGTGATTGCATATCATCTGAATATGGCTCGAAACAATAGTGTAATATTGCTCCGGTAATTTCACTTGGTTGTGTGGTGTTTTCCTTTTCGTAAAGAGCTTCCGTGTCGGACAGGGCGCGTTTGTTTCCCATATAACTATGGGTGCACCGTGTGTTTTCATTTGCGAATGTCCGGGTGACGTCACGGACGGAGGACGCAGCCAATATGGCGACCACTTGGATATCGTAGAAAGACACTTCTGCAAATTTGCGCATGGATGACGCGCTCTCCGCTCACATTTATTTTTTCATATAGACATTGAAGTGATATGTAAGTGTGATATGTAACACGAAAATAGGAAACTGTCAATGACGAATTCATCTTTGGGTTATAATATATTATATTATGTGGCTTCTCGGTTTTCCTCTGACTCTGGAAAGATCTCGCGCTAATATCAATGGTTCCTCCGTCGATATGCATGTAAATACCCCTCGCTGAAATACTTGAAGCCCTGCTGTCTGCTTTTCAACGATATTTCACTGTTAGCTAAGAATGCGAGTGAGAAATCAGCTGGTAAATCGGACAGTTTCGCTCTAGTCTTTTCTTGCTGCACCGCCATTTTTGCTAATTGTTTGTCTGACGTCAGCGCATGTGGCGTGATTTCACTTCAGGAGGCGTGGTTAAGTGCCCTGTACGGAGGGGTCAATTAGCGCGAGCGCGCGCGCCCCCGCACAGCCCGGGCTGGAGCGGCAGGATCGTGACAGTATATAGGGATGACACCTGGGCTTTAAATTAAGTATTATATACTGTTATCCTCATGTCCTTACCTTTTTTTTTCTTTTTTTTAAACGCAGTTTTGTCAGTACAGTATAGAACTCAAATGTCTGTTTACTTCTAAAGATTGTTAGTCGTCATCTTGAAAAAAAAAAGAAAAACATTAAAACTTAAATTTGAATTTAATATTAAACTTTTTTCATTATAAACTTGGACCAAAAAATAATCTAATCAATATACACAGTACAGACATTTGCAGCCAGGTGGTCAAAAAAGAAAGACAGAGCTTTCAAAGGAGGGTGGTGGGGAGGGCCATGGGGAGGATTAAGGTTGGTCCTTCCTCTTGTGGGGAAAAAGAGTTAACAACGCTGCCTTTTGCAAGATTTTTGGAGCAGACTGGAGCCACTTTTTTTTAATCTACTTTTTCTCATAAAAACAAGTGTTGCAATTCATCATTAAAGCCCAAGTGTCATCCCTATAAACATTCTAAAATAGATATTGTAATGAAAAATACATACAACATGATTCACTTCTATGTCTATACGAAAAAATAAATGTGAGCGGAGCGCAAAGTTGCAGAAGTGTCATTCTACGATATCCAAGTGGTCCCCATATTGGCTGCATCCTCTGTCCGTATCATCACCCGGACATTCGCCAATGAAAACACAGGGTGCACCCTAACTATGGGGGACAAACGCGCCCTTTCTGACACAGAAGCTCTTTTCGAAAAGGAGAACACCACACAACCGAGTGAAGTTACCGGGGCAATATTACACTATTGTTTCGAGCCATATTCAGATGATATGGGATCACGGCCAAACCGATCCCCGTCCGATCCACTTCTGCGGTGGAGATGAGCCATCGCGGCTCATCGCAGCTGGCCGGTGTGCCTTATGACGGAGCCGAGCCGTGCTCCTTTAGGGGTTTGTTCATAGCCGCCCCAGTACGCGATGAACAACACCGTCAAGCCGGGGCACTTTACTGCGTTGTCGTCAAGCCGTACTGGAGTAGGGGCTTGTTCATAGACGCCACAGTACACGATGAACAACACCGTCGAGCCAGGGCACTTTACTGCGTGGACGCGGCTGAGTGAGGGATTCTCGGCTGGGTTCTTCAGAGCCGCAGCCGTCCACAAAGCCCGACGTGCAGCCTTCGCAGAAGCGGTGACCGCCGAACGTGGCGCCCCAGCTGGTGTGGCTCATTTTCGGCGCCGTGGTGGCTTATAATGGAGCCGAGCCATGCTGCTTTAGGGGGTTGTTCATCGCCGCCGCAGTACTTCGTGAACAACCCCGTCAAGCCGGGGCGCTTTACTGCGCGCACGTGGCTGAGTGAGGCATTCTTGGCTGGGTTCTTCAGAGCCGCCGCCGTCCGCGAGCCTGAAGCGCAGCCTTCGCTGGCGAAGCGACACAGCAGCCCTGATGCCATCAGACGTGCACATCGACATATTTCATACGTGGATCTTTTGTTACGTTATGAGAGACCGATTACGTGGTCCGCCCCAAAGTATTATTTTTTTTAGTAGCTGTATACATACTGGTGGAGGTATGGAAGCAATTTGGAGGGATGGCTGTGGAGTTTTTGACCAACTTATTCAACAGAATACTAGCGGGCGAAACAATGCCTGAAGAATGGAGGAAAAGTGTTCTAGTTCCCATTTTTAAGAACAAAGACGATGTTCAGAGCTGTGGGAATTATAGAGGAATAAAGTTGATGAGCTACACAATGAAGTTATGGGAAAGGGTAGTGGAGGCTAGACTCTGGACAGAAGTAAGTATCTGTGAGCAACAGTATGGTTTCATGCCTAGAAAGAGTACCACAGATGCATTATTTGTCTTAAGGATGCTAGGCAAAAGTACAGAGAAGGTCAGAAGGAGCTACATTGTGTCTTTGTGGATCTAGAGAAAGCCTATGACAGAGTACCAAGAGAGGAACTGTGGTACTGCATGCGTAAGTCTGGTTTGGCAGAGAAATATGTTAAAATAGTACACGACATGTATGATGGCAGCAGAACAATGGTGAGGTGTGCCTTAGGTGTGACAGAGGAATTTAAGGTGGAGGTGGGACTGCATCAGGGATCAGCTCTGATCCCCTTCCTGTTTGCAGTGGTAATGGATAGGCTGACAGATGAGGTTAGACTGGAATCCCCTTGGACCATGATGTTCGCAGATGATATTGTGATATGCAGTGAAAGCAGGAAGCATGCAGAGGAACAATTAGAAAGATGGAGACGTGCACTGGAAAGGAGAGGAATGAAGATTAGCCAAAGTAAAAAAGAATATATGTGCGTGAATGAGAAAAGTGGAGGGGGTAGAGTGAGGCTACAGGGAGAAGAGATACCGAGGGTGGACGAATTCAAATATTTAGGGTCAACAATCCAGAGCAATGGTGAGTGTCGTAAGGAAATGAAGAAACGGGTTCAAGCAGGTTGGAACAGCTGGTGAAAGGTGTCTGGTGTGTTATGTGACAGAAGAGTCTCTGCTAGGATGAAGGGCAAAGTTTACAAAACAGTGGTGAGGCCGACCATGATGTACGGATTCGAGATGGTGGCACTGAAGAAACAACAGCAAGCAGAACTGGAGGTAGCAGAAATGAAGATGTTGAGGTACCCGCTCGGAGTGAGCAGGTTGGATAGGATTAGAAATGAGCTCATTCGAGGGACAGCCAAAGTTGGATGTTGGATGTTGGAGACAAAATTCGAGTGAGCAGACTTTGATGGTTTGGACATGTTCAGAGGCGAGAGAGTGAGTATATTGGTGGAAGGGTGCTCAGGATGGAGCTGCCAGGCAAAAGAGCGAGAGGAAGACCAAAGAGAAGGTTTATGGATGTGGTGAGGGAAGACATGAGGGCAGTTGGGGTTAGCGAGGAAGATGCAGAAGATAGGCTAAGATGGAAAAAGATGACACACTTTGGCGACCCCTAACGAAACAAGCCGAAAGGAAAAGTAAAAGAAGATACACACCTATCTGTTATTTGGAACCCACGAAGCTCTCGCCTCTTTACCCATGCAATCCATTTTCATGACGAACCGGGTCTCTTGCAAACTTATGAAAGGTAAATCCATCCTCCTGAGTGTTCAAGCAATGTCCAGCAATGCAACGAGCCGGCATTTTGGCTAACACGAAGGAACAACGAGCTACCTTCCCGGAGGTAAAACTAATGGAAACAAACGAGTCCACTTGGGGGCCCTTCACTTCCTGATTTTTCTTGAAAACAAATCCCTCAAGAGGATTTTCATGGCGGGAGTTACAAAAAGGTGAATACGTCAAAATCATGTTTTGTGGTGAAAAAACACACGGGCCCATATTGGCTGACGCTCTTTCATGAATAACATACTAAATATCATCCATTTCATGACAGTAGCCCTTTAAAGGTCCAAAACCACACTAAAACTAGTATTACAATCGTCCATCGTCGTAAGTGTAGAATACACGGAGTCCTCGGTCTACGATTGAGGTCCGTTCCTACAGTCGTGACTTAACTCCGATTTCGACTTAAGTCGGATTCCACCATTAAAGTCACAATTTACATCCAAGTACGTTGTATAAAATACAAATACCTTGAAATAAACAAGATGATGTACTTAGCATTACTGCTGAGAGATGGATGGAGAAGCAGAAGGGGAGGTTGTGCTTCGCTGTTGCAAAGGAACCTGGTCCTCAATCCTCTCCATCTCGACTAGTATCAGAGAACCTTGTTTTGTGATCATTGTATCTGACACATGAACGAAACCCTTCACATGCGGTAAAATATGGGCTTGTCTTTAATAATTGTCACCTTCGACCGACTGAAGCCTTGGTGGTGTTGCTGATTCTCCTTTCTCCAATCTTTTTTGTGATCTTGAGCTTCGTTTCCATGGTAATGGGTTTTCTTATGGTTGCAAAAGCATTGGTCAAAGTAACAGCTTTCTTCTTTGGGGCAATAATGTCTAAAAAGGAGGGCGGAAAATGAGAAGATACTCCCGGCGCACAAACACAGACAAGGATTAGCCAGACAAAATGGCGGAGGGGGGACGGGCGTTGTAAAGTCGAAACATCTTAGGTCGGGACCGTCTTAACCTGAGGACTCCCTGTACTACTCCCCTTACTCATTTTATTTATTGCAAAGGAGAACAAATTCTCATTTTTGTTGCTGATCTGGAAACAGACAGCAGTGTAAATGGAAGCAAATACAAATACTGGAAATACAATGAAAGATGAGCCAACGATATAACGAGGGAACACTGTTCAGAGTTATGCGCGATCCTTGTACGGATCACTGTGATCAAAGATTTAGCTTTGTATATTCTTAATGTAACACAGCTCTGGATCGACTCGGATTCCCTTTTAGTCCCACTAAACAGCATCATGACTACTATCAAAAGAGAGAAAGACTATCTGAAGGGTTTTTGCCCGCAGCCAATTCTCTTGTGTTTTGCTTCTCCAACAAGTAATCCTTTATCTTTTTTTAGTGCGCTAAATGTAAGTAGCTCAGGGGACCGGTGTTTTAGTCTGAAAGTTTTATTTTACCCGATTTGTAACTGCTACAGTTAAGGAGGCTGTTTATTTCTCTTTTAGGTGATTTCCCATCCCCAAGGAAAGTGCATTTGGGGAAAAAAAAAAAAAGCACAGCAGAGTAAAGCAGGGTCCATTAATAGTTTTTTAAAATGTGAAAGACAAGGAAAACAATGCCAAATGTGTTCTTACTCTACCAGATGTCTGTCATAGTACCGAAACTGACCTGTAAGAAGTGTCATGGTGTTGAAGAAACACAGGCTAGCTATAGAAGCTCGGCTATCTCCTATCTTATTTGGTATTGGCACAAGCTTCAGGTTGCGTTCTTGTCGGCCATTGCTGTGACCTCAGTCTTAACTGCATACATAAGGATTTGGGATCAGAAATATTCAACAGTAGAAATGAGTCAAGTCTTTGGATTTTGAGGTATCAGTGGATATCAAGTCTGATACGTCACCGCGGCATATGATTTCCTTCACAGGACACACTTTAGAAGCATGTGTACCGATTAATCATATAAACGACCGTTCCATGCAGCTGCGTAGTAGATGCTAGAGTGCCTGACTCCATTCTAGAAAAAACAATACTACCTCATTAAATGACAATCTGTGTCACAAAATTATCCACACTTGTTCGAGTACTATCTGAAAGTAAGTAGTTTCAATGCATCATGTTTGTTAACTTGGCGCTCGTTTGAATTCTTGTACGATACCCCTACGATAGTTGGCGAGCCGTATTGTCATCCTGTTTCCTACTGTGATCTGTGTGTCCAGGATTATTTCGCAGTACCTTTCGGCTGGCGCTGTCTGCTTCCTCTCTTCGAATTTGCTTTATGATTTTTGCAGCTGCTTTCGTCTTGCTGTCCATCTCGCTTGCTGCCCTGAGTGCTCGAGGAAACAGCACAATAAAGTTACACTTCAGTCTACGACAATTCAACTATTGCCATCTACAAATGCATATTTTACAGCGAGAAACCAGATATATTAAAAGAAAGCCAGTACCGATCAGCTGAAAATCGCATAATCGGATTTTTGATTGGATCAGGACAACTCTTTTGATCAACAATTATGACTATCAACTTTGACCATTGTCCAAAGCGATCAGAGATTAAGAAGAATCACTCTGAACACACTGCACACCTAAGAATAATCGCAGGATAATCTTTGAGAGACATTCAATAATCGGCCCTTTGCTGACTTTAATTGGAAAGTTGCCAAGGTATCAATCAGTATGTGTATACCCGGGTGCACAACCAACTCGCCACTGCTTCTCCCAAATTATTCAGTTTCATCAGCAAAAAGGAACAAACTAGATATACTGGTAAGTACTCAAATTGTCAGTAGTGAGTGGAAGAATCTCTAGATAAATGTCTCCGGCCGATGTATAATGAAATTTAGCACATGAATGAAACATTTTAGTGGACAAATTGAGTTGATCGTATATGACAAGTGCGGTGAGAGTTAAATGCAGCATCTAGCTCGCACTCATTTTCAGGTTGAATTATTCTTTTTATGACTCACTCTGCAGTGTCTCACAAACATCTGGTTTAAAAAGTGACAGTAAATTATAAGCTTTTATTTTGGCAGCAGTGTCTGTGATGTCATGGATTTTGTCCTTTTTTTCCCCCTGTCAAAATGAAAAAGCTTCCCTAAAACTCAATAGTGGATTGTAATGGACAAGTGCCAAGCCTGTGATTAAAAGCAGCAACCCAAAATTTAATCATCTCCAAATATTAGTCCTTGCTTGGGTAATACAATGACTGATAGTTTGCAGTCACTGGTAAAGTCTCAGATAGGAGGTGCCTAACTCATGGCTTGGGAGCTCGATCCGGCCTGCCACATCAATTCATGTGGCCCCTCGATAACACAAGTGTACTAAATGATTCTGGCCAAAGACTGTTGCATAAATTTTCATTGTCTTCACTTTTAGTAATCAGACGTGCTCCCCCTTGAGTGGAGTTTTTAAAAAATGCTGATAAACTTGCAGCTATTTATTGAACAAAACTCACTGTTAAACACACAAATACAAAATACAGTACATTTGCTAAGACCAACAAGTAGATGCAAAGGATTTTTTTTCAACTAGATAAGGCTATGGCCTTACTAATTGAAGCTCCTATTCTCACTTTAACATAGGTCTTGGACACAAGCTAGCCTGAAAGCAATTTTATATAACTCATGCCTGTGACCTGAGAATAAAAGCAGCAAATAGGTGTCTTATTTAGTAAATAACAGAAGGAATGGGGGAAGTCATTTTGTGGCATCTGTTACGACCAGAACACAGGGTTGGACTCAATTGCATGACTCGGGAGATGTAGAGGCGGTTCAGGAAACGTTTTTATTCAGTCCAGTGTCGGGGATCAGGCAGCCAGTCCACAGAAGTAGCAGTAACAAGATCGTCAGGAATGAGAGGCAGGTCAGTGGGCAGGCAGGGGTCGCTACACGGGAGATCAGCAATGGAATCACGAGACCATGACAGCAGGACCATGACAGCGTCTTGGTTCCAAGAAACTAAGTTGAAGTGAGCTGAAAAGCTTTATGTAGTCCCTTGCTGCCACCTGGTGGCTTCTAAACACAATTGGACACCTTTTGGGACAGGTCTCAATAACTTTAATAATTTTCACTTTTGTGTGTGGCTTTCCTCTTTATACTGTATTGTCTTTTATCATGATTTTATAGTCATAGTGTCCCTTACATCTACTGATAGACCAATATGATTTCATCTTTTTTTTTGAGGGAAAATTCCTCTACCAGTTATTAGTACAGTAGTCGAGGAGGCTGATATTTGATATACATTTGCTGTAACAGGAAAAAAATATTGATATCAACATTTTTTAATGATACAAACGCCAACTACTTGATAAAATGCCTTTGAGCATATATTTATTTGACAGCTTTTCAGATTTTCACCATTTTTTACAATTCTAACAAAACGTGCAGAGAGCACCAAGGCTCAGCAGCAAGTCTCATAAAGTTGAATGAAAACCTGAAAAAATATCCAGTCGCTCCCTAAATTTTTCCCAAATTTCAATATAACTGAAATGGTAATGTCTCACTTTACCTTTGTTTTCTGTTCAACCAAAAACAAAAGGTACAGGGAGTTCCCAGGGTAAGCAACATCTCATAAAGGAAACTGAAAATATAAATAAATAGTAGAATACAATAGTACCCTGAAATTTACCATCCATCCATCAATTTCTGAGTTGCTTATCCTCACGAGGGTCACGGGAGCGCTAGAGCCAATCCCAGCTGTCGTCTGGCATTTTAAATTGATTTCATCGGATTTTGAAAAAAGGCTGATGCTGGTACGCGTCTGACAATCTCCCCTGTCAAGTGAAAGAATAACTGCAATGTGGCCCTTGTCAAAAATGACCGTGACACTCGTGTCTGGAGTAAATTCTCTTGAAGCTAATACGACGTGATCATTTCATCTTGTGTTTGTGCCACTTGACAGGGATGACGTGCCAAGCTAGGACGTCTTACACCGAGGATGAGGTTCTGTGGGGACACCGCTTCTTCCCGGTCATCTCCTTGGAGGAAGGCTTCTTCAAGGTGGACTACTCCCAGTTCCACGCCACCTTCGAGGTGCCCACCCCGCCGTACAGCGTGAAGGAGCAGGAGGAGGCCCTGCTCCTCTCTTCGCCCCTGATGGCGCCGTCCCTCTGCAACAGCGGGGAGAAGAACAGCTCCCTGGACTGTCTGGAGACCCTGGAGGACAATGACAGCACCACCAAGCTGCCCACCAAGCTCCAGAAGATCACGGGGAGGGACGGCCTCCCCAGAAAGCTGCTGAGGATGAGCTCCACCACCTCGGAGATGACTTACAGTTTCGGAGACCTACCCATGAAGCTGCAGCGGATCAGCTCCGTGCCCGGGGTGTCCGACGACAAGCAGGGCGGGAAGGGCTCCAAAATAAGCACAGAGCCCATCAGCAAGTCGGTGGCGGACTTACCCCCCAAGCTCCAGCGACTGGCCGGGGGAGGCAGGATGGACGGACACCTCCCACCCAAACTCAGAAAGATGAATTCAGATCGCTTTACATAAGGAAGACACCCGTCTTTAAACTTTCCTTGTGCTATTCCTGATTTATGAATTGACAACATACTTCTCAAGATGTGCAAATCTGCAATCTGAGTGTTGTTTCTTCGTTCCATTTTCAAACGGCAATCTCAAAAGGGGATCATTATTTTGATATTTTTTTTTAAATCTAACTTTACACTAACTCCGCCCCAAAAAAGCAAAAAAAAAAAAAAATCTTTTTTTCCACGTTTCACTTTTACGCTCAGATTGAAAAATACAAAATGTACAAACGGGTCTTAGAACTGAATTTGATTCTAATATAGTGATGCCTTCAGGTAATGTACATGTCACTCGACTTTAAAGTTTTTCCAGATATGAGACATCATTTAGCCATTTTAAAAAAAAAAACTATTTGTTTGTTTGTTTTTCGGGGAAGGCTGAAACCCATTAATGCCACCTCATATCCAGTTTATAAACATATATTCATAGAAAACCTTGCCTTAATCAAGTTTTTATTAAGTACACTGTAAGTCTGAATATTTTTTTCATGGGAAGATATACTGTCCACAGTGTGTTTCTAAGTATTTGAAACACCACGAGCCTCGTCTTCTTTTACAATGATGCCCTGTGGTATGTTGATTGTTTGAAGTTTACTCTTAAAAATGCGCAATTCTAATCACTTTTTCAGGGGACCTCTGCCATTTGAAGATTTTTGCTCTTACCAGCTAGACGACGCTGCCCCGTTTGTGGCCTACTACTTTATTTTGACCGAGTTTATGATAGTGGCATTTGGAGAGCTATTTTTTGAGGTTGCATTTGGTGACAAATGTTTTGAGACCCGCACTTCTAAACAATGCACAACTAATTGTGGCAGCTAACACTAATGACGAGCGTACCAATGCCTGTCACTGAACATATTGAAGACGCAGATCAAACCATTACATATTTAACTCAATTTCAGTCAGTGGCCTGTTCTTCAAGTATTTTTGATCTGAGCCTAAAATTGAATTTGGAAAAATGGTTACCTTTCTTGTTTTAGATTAAATAAGAAATATCAAAATAATGAGAGACTTATTGCTTTTTTTATTATTATGATTTACTTTTTATTGCCAGGTGAAAATGAAAACAGCGAATGATACACGGATTGGAAGGACTGGAGCACATCTTGTCCCGGATGTACGGTGCGTACATGCAACGAAGAAAGACCTCGGACGCGATTTAGGACAGTGTACAATTAGCACAATCAGGCATGTAAGAAAACAGCGCATGTAGAACCGAATCTCAATAACTCCTGGCATGTTATTTATATATTAAAAAAAAAATCCATTAGTGAATTTACAGAGAGTGGAAAATTGCACAAAGCCATACAAAAACCAACATGTCATTATTCTAGTTTGTGGCGACGGGCATCGCATAACATTTGTTCCTTGAGTTTCCTGCTTTTGTTGTTTAATGTAAAGTTGTGGCGATGTTCTGTTGATTGCATGCTCCTTTTATTGACTATACAAAAGGTAATAGACAGATGTTTTAGCCTTAACCTATATTACCTTGTTTCCATCTCCATGTTCATTCACGGTATTTCTTTGCTCTCTCATAGGCGTGATACTTTGCCGTGTGCCATTTCTAATGACTCTGTTTGTTGCGCAAACATGGATATTTTGTTCAACGATGCCTTTAACACTGCATCTCATGTCCCAGCTGAGATGGGCACAAAAAGCTACGCAATTTCCACATGTTTATTAAAGTCAAATTTCAGTTCAAAGGGTCTCTCCCTCTACTTGATAAGGACAATGCAATTACTCGATGAGGTCAGCTCATATCAGTTGTCATTTAAGGAGGGAAAGCTGTTTAAGCGCTCAATTCATATCCATCTTAAGGTTCATGCACTGGTGCATTCTTTGTCCTCGCTAGTAAGACAATTCTGTAGAACGACTGTGTCTTCCAAGGGCCACTTTTGTCCTACTCGGACCCAATTAATTCTTAAATCTAAATGATCTTGGCGCACTACTATGCCAAACTACAGGAGCAGGCATGTGTCATGAACTAGTAGCCTCCTGGACCCTACTACTTACACCAAAATGCCCACGGGTCTTTGTTGTTAATGTTAAAGTTGTCCTACTAGTATGCCAAATTGTCATAGTGTAGCGGACGCCGGTAGTGGAAAACATTACTTATAAGATGCAATAGTTCGAGTACTATGCTTATTTGTCTTACTAAAAACTATAAGCAGCATACTTGTACCTAGATCTAAATGCTAATAGCCATGTATTTGCTATCCAGCTTGTGCTCAATGCATTACTATTTTCTTTCTCCTCAGTATTAGGACAAGTTTGGCATACTGTTAGAAATAGAGCACAGTTTTGCCATAGTAGTAACATGTATTTGATTGAGTACTATGACAAAATCGTCCTATTAATGTGTAGAAATGTCAACGAGTCCACACATTTCCAACTGTATCCTTAATCATCCCTAACCTGCTGCATATCCTTCCCATCTCTATCCCTAGTAGTAACACCTTTCTTAAGCTTTATATAATGGATTCTGAATAAATGCTCAAACCATACATGGAAAGCCATTTGAGCATTTATTCTACATCATTTGTAGCTATCTTAAGGTGCATCTACTAGTATTTCTACTCACTCGTAGGAGAACATTGGCATACTAGTCAGACAATTATGTTAGAAAGAGTGAAGAGAGAGAAACAGTGCAGTAATTGACAACTGTGTCCTACTTGTCTTAGTACTGGTGACATTATAAAAATCCATGTAGTACTAGTATTTTCCAAACGTCAACTAGTGCAAAGGCTTTCTCACTAGGAACGATTAGTTGTCATATTGGTGTACAGAAATGTAATTTCGTTGACGGTAGTAGTGCAAAAATTGTTACCAGTAAGACAGTCGCTCTTTCCCAATCCTGAATCGTGCTACTATTGAGGACAAAGATTGTACTAGTACATCGACCTTAAGAGGGATATCAAGGCCGTGGAATAAATGCTTAAATGGCTCTCGGTATTTATGGACATTTTGTCAAAGAGCACAGTCAGTAGATCAGTACTGGGCAGTTCCGTCCATGGATACACCCGTCGGTTTTCATGGTCACACATGAGTTCCTGTCAGAAGCTAGTGCGGCATTTTCCTTAATGAAAGCAATAATAGGAGACCAATAATCTCTATGAAGCCACAGCCCCATTTTCATTATTGACTGAACCCATCACTTTATGATTTGGTTCGCAATGCATTCCAAACGTTGTATAGTACCCAACCTCTTCAGGAATAAAGATATAAGAGCTTTGTGTTAGCACTCTTTTGACTGTACGCTACTTGTACGTTCACGTCAATAACCTCCAATGGCATTACACCTGACAAGCCGCCGGTTACCGAGGTAACACTCCGCCGCTTGCTCTTTCTATCCCTCTCTCTGTCTCGTTTTATTTATCTGTCACTATTCTCCCCTCCCAGCGGTTGGTCGCTCGCTGGGGTCGTTTCAAAACGTTTACCTTTGCTCATTTTGCACGCCATTATTTCACCTTCCACTTGGCAGCGAACGATCAATACGTGGTTCAGGTGTATCTCTGTCATACAATGACAATTAAGGGTTACTACCGTAGTGTAATTGATGTCTTTGTAGCCTCGTACCAGAACGGTTGGTGGTTCCCAGCTCACTTTTGCAAAATCCTCGTGCAAAAGGATAATTTTAACTAATTAACTAATTTGATTGGACAGAGAGTTTATGTTTATGACAGTTTATTTTTTCCATTCCTATGTTTTGTTTCTTTTTTCACACCGTTACCTGGGATAGGTTCCAGGACTCGTGTGACCCCATTTGAGGATAAGCGGCTCAGATTATGGATGTATTTTTTTGTAACTTCTGGTCATTAGTATAAAATCGGCATTAATTTTTATATGCAACCTCTTCAAATTATGGTTTGTTGGGACTAAGTGCTGGTTGTAAAAGAAACATTTTTATTAATCCTTTCTCAATACTAACTTTTTTTTCCTCATATAATAATACCGTAGTACAGACTTTCCACAGCCAGCAGTGAGAGCTTCTGCGTATTAAATTAAAATGTGTTTCTTCTTCATGGTCAGCACAGTCTTAAAAGCAAGTATGCATCATTCATTTGCTCCGTTGGAGTGCAGTAAGCCATTAAACGGTTCTTCAAATGGTGTAATCCTCTAAAAAACATTAAAGAAAAAGTCTAATTGAGTGCATAAAGAAAGCAATATCACCAAAATTGAATGATCAATCCATTAAATGACAAGGAATTAAAATGATAGCTTTAATGAGTTTCAATCTCCCGAAAGTGTCTTTGATGGAGCCACAAGGTGCATTTTGATGTGAACTGTAAATTATGGATATATTGAAAGAGCTGATGTTTGACTTTACAAAGTCAGAGAAAAGTTGCCCGCTTGGTAAGATTCATTACATTTGCATTTAAACAGCTGAAATTAAAAAGGAACTGAGGTGTACAAAAATGGTCAGCAAAGAGACGAGACAATTAAGCAAAGGATTGTATGAGGTGCGAACCCTGCTGCGTCTTATACAACCTCCTTTTTTTGAAAATGATTTTTTTTTTTATGTAACATTAACGAGATATTGTAAGTAGCAGTACAGATACATTGAGCGAGATTACAGCAAAACAATTCTGTCTCTTACTTGCACTTTGGCCTTAACCCTGTTGAGAGGTGGCCACAATGAATAATTCAGTTCCTTCTCTCACTGGCTTCCGCATATTCTGCAGTAACAACAGGTATCATTTGGACAGATGTGATGTCAACACATTTGACAGCTTGCAGTCTTTTGTAATCATATTGTCATGCCCGTGCCTCACGAAATGACACTAGCAAAATTGCAAGCTAGGAAGAGTTTTTTTTTTTTTTCTGTCCTTGAATGAGGAGGGAAACAAGTCTGCTAAACATGGATTTCAATTACGCTGGTGCAAAGCACCCAAATAAATCAAATCAAATCTGGGAACGACATCTCGCTAATCTGTCATATATCTGCAAATACAGTAGACATGTTAGATAATATGATCCCACCAGCTTCTACTCTTTGAGGAAAAACAGGTTCAAGTAATTCTGTAGATTTTTATTAAACCTACTTTGATCAATTTTAAGACCTCTCATTCATTTCATGTGATCATTAGGAGTAGGCGATATGAGCAAAGTATTATATCAGTATGAAAACCCCGCACCTTTTCTATGCTCAACAAAATGAAATATTGACTGTTTTACTGCCACTTCTCTTCTCCCCTCCTCTCCTGTTTGGAGAGGATCTAGCTGTCGATGAGCAAAGTAAGGCCGTGGCTATAGGGATTCTGCATTGATCAGCTGGGACAAGACCTAAGGAGGACCCCTTCCTTGTAGAGGTCTACCTACACTGTTGCATTTCAATAAATGGATTCCTATGCTGTTTAAATTAACATGTTACAATGTCGTACCATGATACATTTTGCCCAGTTTTCATCCATTGCCAGAAGGTAATTGACCCCTCCGTACAGGGCACTTAACCACGCCTCCTGAAGTGACGTCACGCCACGTGCGCTGACGTAAGACAAACAGTAAAAATGGCAAATACAATACAATACATTCTGAACTGAGACAGACTCTGTGCTTCTGATTTCATTCAAATCAACGATATATTATAGATTCTAAATACAATACATTCTTAACTGAGAGAGACGCCATGCTTCTGATTTCATTCAATCATTCACACGTAGCAATGTTATGCTAGCAAAAAACGTCTCATTCATTTATACGAGACGTGTATTAAAAATCAAATTTACGGCATATCTTTGTGCAAACACAGTCTGGTTAAGCTTCGGCCGCGAGCCAGCAAGAAAGCGACACGTTTGTGCAGTCCGATCATCGCTAAATATCGCTCAACAAAGAATAAGTGTGGCAATCGTTCGCACGTAGCAATGTTATGCTAGCGCAGAAAGTCTCATTCATTTATACGAGACGTGTATTAAAAATCAAATTTAGGGCATATCTTTGTGCAAACAAAGTCTGGTTAAGCTTCGGCCACGAGCCATCAAGAAATCAATATGTTTGTGCAGTCCGATCATCGCTAAATATCGCTCAACAAAGAATAAGTGTGTCAATCGTTCACACGCAGCAGTGTTATGCTAGCGAAGGACTTCGAATTCATTTACACGAGACATGTATTGAAAATCAAATATAGGGCATACCTTGGTGCAAACATATGTGTTCCGGTTGATATTAGATGGATTTAGTTGATGATGTGGTCTTCCACAAAGTTTGATCCATCGAAGGCATTTTTCGTACTGGGTCTTCGGTTTTGGAAAGGGTACGAATCAAACTCCACCAAGTAGCCTTTCAGGATACCTGTCGTCACTATTACAAAGTCGGTGACTACACCTCTTAACCATATTTTTTGTTAAATAACCCAAATATGCGATAAAACGCTAACTAAACCTATACTGGACCATTCAATGTTGTCAGAGAAAATGGCGGGAGCAAAAACGGGCTTTGGTCTATGCAGATCTCTGGCCTCTGATTGGTCAGTGACGCAGATTGCGCAATATCCACGGAGGGGTCCATTGTGGTAGGCAGATGTGTCCATCAATAATCCCTCCTCAACATTTTTTGTCCAGGTTTTTCCTTGTTCAGATGAGGAATTTGGGGGTCTTGATCAGGGGATGTCATTGATTTTGTGAGCTGTGAGGGTGGGAAGCCCTTTGAGACGCTTGTGACTAAGGGCTACGGTATACATTAAATAGTAAAGTTGGCTTGGCTGTTCTTTTTCTTGTCAGCTGGTTTGACACCATTTGACTGTGGCATTTTCAAGATTTTTAAAACCATGTAATAACAGATCGAAGGATTGAGGACTATCACTTTAAAAATGATTAAGGCCGTAATTCAGGAAAATCTCATTTCAGACATTTCCACAAAAAAAATGATTTAGGGGTTGGTTTAGAATTGTCATTGAATGCCTCGGCGATTAAGAGATCAGGCCCAACTCTTGATTCATAAATTATGAAGAATCTTTTTTTCTTCCTAATTTTCAATAAATTTTACATCCAGGATTGGACCACTTATATTGTTATATGGGCTTTGAATCTGGTCTCCTGACTTCCTCCCACATCCCCCCCCAAAAAAACACGTTAGGTTCCTTGAAAACTTTAAAATGTCCATAGGTGTGAATTTGAGTTTGAATGTTTTTTCTATATGTGGCCTTAGATTTTCTAGTGATCAGTCCAATGTGTATCTGTCTCTCACCCAGAATCAGGCGGAATAGACCGCAGCTCACCCACAACCCTGTGGAGGACAAGCGGTTTGTAAATGGTTGATTGATTTATACACCAAAGTGTCTTTCCAACTGTACACTGGTGCATCTCAGAGAAGATGAAATTCGGTGATCCACACTATCCACTCCACACGTCCCTGCCAAGTGATCCTGACTAATGTGTTCCACTAGATAACCAGACAACAACACTCTGTTTCAAATCTCAGGGACAGACACGATCCTCAATGGAGCATTGGTTAAATAGTTTTCTGTTTAGTTTTTTACATCCTATTACTAGCCCATGCAGAAGCATACGTCTGTTTGTGATTTCTATTTCAAAAGTGAGCCAGATAAAAGCTTGTGCCATTGCCAGAGAGATTTTCCTCTGGCACTCCCACTGTTTTGATCCTTCCCTGTGAAATCACCGCTGCTCCTCATAATTCATAATGCATTTTCTCTGTGTCACATGTAGGGCACCAAAAAATAAGACTATTTTTATGCTTATGGAGATAAAATCAAGGTCTGTTAAAGAAACACCAGCAGTTGAGTCTGTATTTTAACATAACCTTCGTAAGCCTGTTTTTGGAGTCCCACAAACAAACCCACAGGAACAATAAGACTCGCAAAGCAAAGTGGGGCATTATACCTTTTATGCTCCGCCTAAACCAACATTTGCTTTCTGAGAATACACTTGGTCTTTATCACCAAGGACATCATCACTCAGATGTCCCTGTGGTTCCTTTGTCACCGTGGCAGCCACCTGTCTGGTCCAGCACCTAAAAAGAGGAGGCAGGACGAGAACGCAGCGTTGAAGTAGTTGACGCACATAGTGATTACGAAAGATATGAGCGCCTCTGAAGTTGTAGAGAGCCGCTCAGAGGTTCAGAGATGTTCAGATGATCTTCGTTGGCAGCTTTAATGACAAACAACATCGGAACAGAAACATGCCCAGACTTGCTGATAATGGGGGACAATTGGAAAGCTATTCTCGCAGCGACTCACTAAATTTTCTCTCCCAGATTGTGAAGACATCTCATTTAACACCTCCCTTCAGGTCACCCCCACAGATTTTCTCTTGGATTAACAAAGGATATTAAACATAGTAGACATATTTTGTCAAACCAACATTTTTTGGTGTTCAAATGCCAGGTTTGTGTGATATGAAACATCTCTGATTTCAAACATCTTTGGCCATCTTTTGGCCATTATGGCCAAAAGGTTCAACCTTGGTTTTATCAGACTACAACAAAATCTTTCAAATGTGGGAAAATGTGCTATGGTCCATTGAAGCCAAGGTGGACCTTTTTGCCGTGATTCCAAACACGACGCTGCTTCTCACCATAGGAACACCAGTCCAACAGTGAAGCATGGTGGTGACAGTGTTATGCTTTTCTTCAGCATTGATAATGGCCTGAGTCAAGTTGGAGGGAATTATGAATGGTTTGAAATAGCAGTCAGTGTTATAAAAAAAAAACTGAAAGTTGATGCCAGAAAATATGGCAGTAAAAGCCTACTTGAATATCGAAACTTTACTTGGGGGGAGCAGCAGAAAAGCATTGACCTCACAGTTCTGAGCAACCGGGTTCAATCCTAGCCCTCCCTGTTTGGCTGTTTTCTCCGGGCACTCTGGTTTCCCTCCACATCCCAAAACCATGCAAGATTAATTGGACACTCTAAATTGCCCCTAGGTGTGATTGTGAGTGTGGCTGTTTGTCTCTATGTGCCCTGCGATTGGCTGGCAACTAGTTCAGGGTCTGGGGTAGGCTCATGCGTCCCTTGTGAGGATAAGTGGCTAAGAAAATGGATGGATGGCTGGATGGATGGATGGATACTTGTGGCTAATCTGGGGCACTTTAAGTGGTTCCAGGTGTGTATTGACTCGCATTTAATATGCATTTGAATGTGATTAGTTTACTCTAAACACAGTCACATCCCAGTGAAAAGGGATGTACACAATTTTGCAACCATAACAGTTTTTATTTATTCATGTATTAATGCTGCTCTTGAAATAGTTTTTTTCATTTGATTTGTGCTCGTCCTATTAATGGTGGATCTTATATCACAAAAACCTGGTGTTTGAATAGGGTTGAGTCGACCTTTAATATGTTAGATCCAAGCTCTGACACACACTTAAATTTCATCAAGTTGTTTAATAAACCTAAGATGCAAGTTTTTGGAAGGTCAGCAAAAACCATGCAAGCACAGGGAAAATATTTAAATTCCACACAGGGAGGTGAGATAAGAACCCAGAACCAAAGAATTATTGTAATGTGCTTACAGCAATTGTGATGTGCTTACCACATACAGTAATCACTGTGCTGGTCCAATATTAATTATGCTTTGTGGAAAAAAGACTTAATTACAGTGAAGTAATACTAAAAAACAATAAATGTGTGAGTTCTTAATATTTCTGGAAAGACTTTTAAAGAGAATAAAACCAATTTATTTTCATTGTATGGTCCATGTGCAATGAAAACGAAGCAAAAGAATCCAAATAAATAGAAGCATCTGTTCATTCATTTTATTAGCCGCTTATCCTCATGAAGGTTGTGGGAATTCTGGAGACTAGCCCAGCTATCATCTGGCAGGAGGCATGGTACACCCTGAACTGGTTGCCAGCCAAACACAAGGCACATGGAGACTGACAAGAGCTGCACTCACAATCACACCTACAAGCAATTTAGAGTCTCCAATTAGTATTTACATATTTGAGGGATGTGGGAGGAAATCGGAGTGCCTGGAGAAAACCCACACAAGAACAGGGAAAACGTGCAAACTCCATACAGCCATGGCCGGGATTTCAACACTCGTCCTCAGAACTGTGAGGCCAACGCTCTAACCAGTTGCTCCACTGTTCCACCACAAATAGAAGTAGAAAAATAAATACGGTATTGAGTAAAAAGTATACTAAACAGGGCAAGTCATGCAAGGCACATGGCAAGAAAGGCACGTCATGTACGTTAGCAACATGATTAGGAATCTATTGGTTATAAAAACTTAGCTGCTACGTGGAGTAAGTTGTCATACTTTACGATGACTTATTCTTCAAAAAATATAAATTCTTCAGATTTTTTTCTCACGTTCTGAAGTGGCTAAAAAAAGCTTCTAATTGACTCAATCATCATCACGTGTGGGGTTATTCACAACTTTAACAATGATGAAGTATCTCCATTCCATTAAAGCTCAGTGGTTATCTTCATCTGTTTAATGTGAAACTCGTCTTTAATGGTTTTCACTCAAACGTAACAGTGACCCTCAGACAGAGTAATGATTGGAGTAAGTGTGGGTCAACTCTGTTACAATAAATTGAAATAATGTGACATTTGACTGTTATCGGTCACTGTGCTTCGGATTTCATATCATTCTGGTGGAATGAGAAGAGATATCCTCAAACATTTTCAAACTCATTCAAGTGTTAGAGAATCCCAATGATCATAACTGGGTGAAACGTCAATTAACTAAAAAAACAATGTATTCTAGCAGCATCTGCATCATTCACTCGTTCTTTGCCTTGAACAGCAATGAGTGAGTCAAGTAATTCTGGCCCTAAGGATCGCATTAAAATTATAAATGTGAACACCAGAGACAAGGACGGAGCACTCTTGTCCAATTCCATCCAGACTTGTTTTACATTCAAGCACAACGTTCATCCTTCATCCATCGACTCTTCTCCTGTCAAAGTTGATTAGTTCCCCTTTGTTTTATTGTAGAAACTCCCAGACTATATTTTTCTTTCAGGATGAAGCCTGTTACATTATCCAAGGACACTTGTTGAAACGTCAGTCGCACTGATATGAAGAAAAAGAAGAAATGTGGCTGGCTTTTTACGTTGTGATCTCCCTTAAAGTGGCGGAATCAGCTTTTTAAGAGTCCCATGTGCTCTGATCGGCTATAAACTGGGTGAGGAATTTTCTGTGGAGGCTCAGAGGAAATGTCTGGACCATAAAACACTTATGATGGAAACACTTTTGTCTTTGTCTGGTTGTTGAGTCAGGTGCTGTGTTTAGAAAGCTGCAAACTACGCCTTCTAGTTACAAAACAGAACTAACTTCCCAAGTGTTTTAATAATGTCTTTCATCAAAATATCCCAGAAATGTATTGATCCAAGTTAGCAACAGTATCCCCCTTTCAATGTACTACTGGGCATGTGACAAGTCCAGACTTTGCTACCATGATGACTAGCGAGACAACCATGTGTTGGAAGTAGATAGGCTTTTATTTGCAGGAGCAGGGCCTAAAGTCCATCAATCCATCTTCTCCTGCTTATCTAGGCCAGGTTGGAGGGGGAACATCTGAAGCAGGGAAGCCTGGACTCCCTTTTCTCCTGGCATTTTGTCCAGCTTTTCCAAGTGGATCCAAAGGTATTCCCAAGGCAGCAGGGCAACATAGTCCCTCCAGCATCTCCTCAGTCTCCTCCCGGTGGGGCATGCCAGCAACACATCACAAGGAAAACTCCAATGAGTATCAGGTAAGTGTATTTTATCAGAAGATAATTCTAATCTGTGCATCGAACAAACTCAATGCAGCTCTGTTTACGTTTTTGCTTCGACGCGATCTCACCTGTGTGGGATGTGCGTGTTTGTGGATGACAGGGCATCATATTGTGTTTCAAAAAGTGTCGTCTGGTGGCTGGACTCCAGCTGCAACTTAACCAGACTGGACGTTAAGTACAGGGCATCCATTTTTAAAATATTTTGTGTTAACATAATAATGCTGTATAATAATATTTTACAACTGCAGTTCTCAGGTGCAAGAATTTGTTGATCCAGACAATGTCTGTTTTTCACTTTTTTTCACTAAATAAAATAAATTGAATATATACAGTATTTCAAAATAATTCAAAGCAGGCTTTTTTATTGTTTTTTTATTTTCATGGTGGATTTTAATGACAATTAAGGCCATAAACGTGGAATATCAACGTGTTTCTCTTATGAAATGTGGTCGTCCGCTCTACAAAGGGCTTCATATTTTTAATTGAGTATTATGAATCATTGCTCACTTATTCTGGAGTGCCATCCTGTGAAAGAGCAACCGGGACAAAAGAGGGAAATGACAGGCGCATGAGAGAATTGCACTACAGGCCGCAGAGGAGAGATGAATAATGCATTTGTCACATTGGTGTAAGTTTGTAGAATGACAGTGATCAAAGTTGTGTCAGGCAAGGCTGGTATTAAGAAGCGGGCAGGGGAGGGGTGGGGATTAAAACAGATGAGTGAATGTAGAAGCCAACACCACGGGACAAGATGACTCTTCTGTACCCTTGACTTATTCTGTCTTAGCTCGTTTCACATTTATAACATCCCCCCACCCTACCCCACCCCCCACCACCACCATCATAATTTGGCATCAATCCTGCCTTTAAAAATTGCTTTGATAATTCAGTTCGGAAGAAGACAGCACAAACTGATATAACTGCTTTCCTGAAAGCACTTCACGGAGGGATACACCTCTTCTTCTGTGTGTTAGAAGCTATAAAAAAAAAAACAACAACAAACAAACCATCATCTGTTTGTCTTTGCACAGTGGAGGCAAACACACACAAACATGGGCGCACGCAAACGCACAGCCAAAACAGACGCCTCGTCTCTGGCGTATTGTATTTGTAAGATAACCGGTGTGGGCGTCTGCAAAACAGCTCATTTTGCAACTCAGTCAAAACCCATCCATCAGCGCTTTGGTCCCAAGCAGCACCGTACGAAGAGATCCTGAGAAGGACACATCTCACCAAAGCCACTCTCCGTTGAACCAACACCGAGGCTGTGCGAACCCGAGGCTCGCTTTATCTCCCGCCTCATATTTTTTGTGTGCCATTAAGATCAATGAGTTACTGTCACCCTCCTTTCCCAGAGATATTGCTTGGAAGACAGAGCCAGGAGAGGACTTAAAAAAAAGAATCTTGAACTGAACTGTAAAATGCACAGGAAACCACTGAAGGGAGGCCACAATTTGAGTTATGTGCTCCCTCCAGTGTGCTCCAGTTAGGAGGTGAGCACTAGCAATTTTAGCCAACTGGAGACATTCACAGGAGGACTTGCTGACTTTAAAAAAAAAGTGCATTGCAGAATGAAAGCATGGAATAATGCTTTGTGAAAGAAGAGGAGTCTTTACCCTGCATTGGTCAGTTATATGTTATTAAAAAACCTCAAAAGGGCTGACTCTGTTGTATGCAGCATCTTAAAACATGATTGGAGAACCTCCATTATAATGTGTTCATAACAACAAACCGTTGGCTTAGCCTCATAGTTTTGAGAAGCATGGTTCAAATCCCAGCCCTGCCTGTGTGGAGTTTGCATGTTCTCTCCTTCTCTGTGTAGGTTTTCTTCGGGCACTCCGGTTTCCTCGCACATCCCAAAAACACACATTAATTGTAAACTCTAAATTGCCCGTAGGTGTGAATATGGTGTGACTGGTTGTTTGTCTCTATGTACCCTGCAATTGGGTGGCAACCAGTTCAGGGTGTACCCCGCCTCCTGCCAGATGATAGCTGGGCTCGGCTCCAGGATTCCCACAACCTTCATGAGGATAAGCGGCTCATAAAATGAATGAATAGACGGCTGGGATAGACTCCAGCACTCGCGTGACACCTGTGAGGATGAGTGGCTCAGAAAATGGATGGATGAATGTTTAAAGGTTTGGGGGACAGCCCCAGAAGACAGACTCATGTTGAAATAGAAAAGAGCCCACTGCCTTGTACTCAGGAGGACTTTCATACAGAAATGAGGACTCACAGAATCATAGGAGAAGCCTGATGGCTTAATCTGGCCAACTACAATTTCAAAAAACTTCTGGAAAATCGACACAAATTACTTCAACACATCTGAACCTGGGAAGAGGGTCAGAGGGGTCAACTGTGGTGATTAAAATGAGAGCACTAAGTGTAGTAACGTTATCAATATAAACTCCATGAAACTATTTAGATGAAGTGGCATACAAATTTTTTTAGGTTGGAGTAGTAGCATTTGATTGACAGTTGAGCGTTGAGACGGCGTCGTCTCAGCGCATTCAGCTGACGTGGGCTAAGCGTTTGACAAAAGGGACAGTGGCTTGATTTTTCATGATTTTAAAGACACATTTTGCATAGGCAACATTTTTTTCTATTTTAATTTGACAGGGCTGTTAAGAACGATTTTTTCGTGGTGTGTGAAATTGACAAGATATATTTATTTTGGCTTTGCAGCGATAAAAGGACCCAAACACAAAGAGAAATGTTTTTATTTGAGAATCTGTGTATATGACGCCATGGCCTGAATACAGCCATCAAAACATCGGTCTGACATCATGCTGATGCTTGTCATATGTATTTTGATTGTTTCCCCCCACTTCTCACACACATACATTCACCCTCCATTTTTCCTTCCTGAAGGGAAAACGAACCAACCAGAATTACAGAGGGAAGAATATGGGGAAAATCCAGCCGCCAGGAACGTTTCTGTGCGACGCAGTGATCCCTCATAAATCATAGCACCCTTTGTTTATCCATGCGCTGGCTGTATGCTTTGAGGAAAATGACTTCATGGGGCACGGAAGGGGCATCAAATAATTGCGGTGCTGCAGGCACAGCCACGATGACTGAAATAAAACAAGTACTCTCTGGTCTAAAAATAAGCCTGTTCACACGAGGATGCTAGATTGTCGGCTGTGGAGGCGCCTGTTTGATGAGAGAGGGCACGTACAGTACATAACTGTACATCAGAACTGTTCAACACTTTCCCCCTCTGCCAATGTGACACATGGACCGTGACTCTCTCCCCACAAAACCCATCCACCAACCCATCTCTCTTACAAAAAAGTTCGTATACTTGGTACTGTCCCTTTTTTGTGATGTCTATATATGTGTTACTGTTGGAAATGATCCAAAAGGAAATGCACACTGACTATGTGCATGCTTGCATTTCAGTTACACAGTCAAAGCAAATTAGCAATTAATGACACTTTTTAATACTTCATAATGAGGATATCCCCCATGAAGTCCTTGTTACCTAGCAACTGCAACTAGAACACACTGCATCCTGATTTTGCACAGACTCAGCCTTAATGTAAATGTCGAGCTATTTTAAGTACAGTATGCATCCTATAGGAAGGGTTTGATTGCTAATTTAATTTTTTAGTAAGCGCTAGATTAAAAAGGTATTGGACACGTCGGTCTCCTTCACCGGAATTTTATAGGCATCATTGTCTTTGGCTACCGTGTCAGTGTCTGCTCTGGCACTGGGATGAATATTTCAAGAGTTGTTAATGTGTTCCATTTGTTACCTCCCTTGTAAACAGTCTTGGACTCTTCCCCAGGTAGTCGGGTGTACAAACGCTGCCAAAACAACAGTTGAGCACTCGCAAACTCTAACTAAAATGAATTGCGCTTGACACCTGCAGAGGTTTTTTTGGGCCATGTTTCTTTGCCTTTTTTTTTTCCTGGAAAGTTATCATCACATTGCAGTGGTTTGGTTTCAGCAGTAAAGATGAAAAAAAATATATGCACAGCTGTTGGCATAGCCTTACAAAACAGGAACTGCAATTCTCTCATCAAATTACAATAATTTATTCACTCACATGGACATTTACATTAGTCAACTGTTACCAATGAACATATTCATCAAGTATTGTCATGTGTGGAAAATGGTCTTGGCTATCTTATCTGTTAAATTAAAGTGTCTATGTTACTATAATCACACGAAGAGCAATACAGAGCTTTGGATCTGAGAACAGCACAGCTTTTGAGTTGAAGAAAAAGATGAGACGTGGTGAATCTCAATTCATCACGTCGAATCTGAGTGATTGAAATGCCAAAACGTAAGTTACACATTTTCTATAAGTAGTGTATTTCATGACATACACTTGTGTTTTTATAACCTCGAATTTATTTATATGAGAAACATATTGTGGTGGCTTTATGAAGAATGGAATGCATCATTATCAATTTCATTGTTTTTGACATATGGTTTCATGCATTGGGCAGACATGCCCACAATGTTTGAGAGCAGAGACAACAGTTTGATTTTTCATGATTTTGAAGCCTCATTTTACTTGCCCATTTCTTTATTCATTTAAATGTTCTTACCAAACACCTTTCTCTGTGCTGTGTCGAATTTATATATTTAGTGTCACTTTACAGGGACTTGAAAGCAGTGTTTTTGTGATGTCTATACCAAATAAATGAATAAATAAATAAAGAGCACATCCATTTGTTGAACAGAACCTCAATATGTAATTTCTAATGCACTCCCTCCTGGCATGCATTTTTGATGTCATAGAAAAATAGAGCAGCAGCCTCCACTTTACTTCGACACAAGAGTCGAGCCCTCGCGTCGGGACACACACTCCGAGAGCTGATTGGGCTAAATGTTCCAAGGCTCTGTTTTCATTTCAACTTCATCTTCCTTTTCCTCTCTTCTGTCGAGGTCACGTAGGCGCAGAAGGGTTTGATTATATGCCCCCGTCCGAGATCAATAAGGGACAAGAGAAAGAAAATGAGCTAAGGACTTTGAAGTGACCCCCCCCCCCAACCCCACTCAGGTGAAGTTCATTAAATTGGAAATTTGAATAATCTATCAATGTTGTTTACCTAAGTGGCAATCTTAAATACTGTTGTAGCACTTAAGCACATCAATAGCTTCCTCGTTAAGTTGAATTAATTGCAGTCTTTCCAATAAATAAAAAAAAGCACTTCATGCAAAGAAGAGCAAAGGAACACTTTCGTTGTCTAGACATTTAATGAAGTCTGTTAGAAACTATGTGAGCGGTGTCGCTTCGTAAACATACCAGTTAATTATCGTTTGCTAAAACGTACATTTTACTGCTCTTTACCCTCCCCCTGTGTCTCTGTATGTCATTACCATACTGAAAGTAACGAGGAAAACATTTATAATTGGGATCCAATGGAAAATGGGAATTTTTGAGCTCGTGTAGATTTAGCTTTGCAAGTCTACATTCAAATACGGACTTGTTGTTGGGTGAAATAACGTCATACCTTGGGTGAAATGTTTAACAATGTAAAACACAACTATGACTGCCAGATATATTCCCATGCTGGAGAAATAATGACTTTGCTTGTCTGGATGATGTGGCATTATCATCAAATGTCACAGTCAATCATTGCTTAATATAAAACAAAAAAGGAATTAATTTTGTGGAGAAAAACAATGGACTGCTGGAGTGAGTTAGTGCTGATGCTTCCACGTGCGGCTGGATTTCCACTGCATGGATCAAGTGACACAGTTCAGATATTTTTATTTCAAAATGGACAGTTCGGATATGTTTCATGGCAGTGTATCCCACCAAAAAGTAAAAGAGCCTGACCGATATGAATTACTTTGGGGGCAATATTGAGGGCAAAAACAAACAAAACAGTGATTTTGAGTCCGAAAGAGTTCTTGTAGCATAATCCCATGCTGTCACTGTAACAACATGACATTATTTAACAATGTGCAAGAACTGTGTGGCAACTCATCTTACAAAAGTGTGTGATTTATATTATTCTTGTGTGATAGGTTGCAGCCTGTGTATTTCGAGGAAATGTACTGTAAAATGCTCTATCGCTTCATATTTACTCCGACAGATGCTGCAGGTCTGAGGGTGTCTGTCCCCTCAAGGACAGACAATCCCTAAGGGCAACCTGGAAAGACGCTGTTCACACTTGCTGTGACACTTCTTCCCAGTGATATGTACTTTTGGGGACAGATGTTTTGCAGGTGCCACTCAGGGGTGTGGTGAGGTTGTAGGGAGATGGATAAACACATTTGTGGAGGGTCAGTGAACTACAGAGGTTGTAGTTACCCCATTCCCTCCAGCAAAAACTAGGAATCCCGCCTACTCATCTGCCCCCATGTGCATGATGTAGGCGGACAGTCATCATCCGCCCCCTAAGCATGCCACATCCATCATTCAAGAAGCAGTGGATATGAAAAGTCAGCACACCCCTGTTCAACTGCCAGGTTTTTGCCCAATAAAAAGAAGTGACACTGAAAAAAATAATTTCAAAACTCTTTCCAGCATTAATTTGACCTGAGAAACTTAGTGAATATTTTGTTTATTACATTAAAATATTTGCCTTGAGGATAATTGTGGAAAAGTACAGAGAAGGTCAGATGGAGCTGCATTGTGTCTTTGTAGACCTAGAGAAAGCCTATGACAGAGTACCAAGAGAGGAACTGTGGTACTGCATGCGGTAGTCTGGTGAGGCGTAGAAAGGCGAGAGGATGGATTTACCCTTAACAATTTTGCAAGAGACCCCGTTTGTCGTGAAAAATGGATTGCACGGGTGCAGAAGACGAGAGCTTCGTGGGTTCCAAATGACAGATAGGTGTGTATACAGCTACTAAAAAAATAATAGTTCTGCGCGGACCACGTAATCGGTCTCTCATAATGTAACAAAAGATCCGCGTATGAAATGTGTCGATGTGCGCGTTGGACGGAGTCAGGCTGCTACATCGCTTCGCCAGCGAAGGCTGCGCTTCGGGCTCGCGGACGGCGGCGGTTCTGAAGAACGCGGCATCACTGCCTCATTCATCCGCGTACAACGACAACGTAGTAAAGCGTTTTGGCCGTGATCCCATATCATCTGAATTTGGCTCGAAACAATACTGTAGTATTGCCCCGGTAACTTCACTCAGTTGTGTGGTGTTCTCCTTTTCGAAAAGACCTTCTGTGTCAGAAGGGGCGTGTTTGTCTCCCATAGCAGGGTGCACCGCGTGTTTTCATTGGTGAATGTCCGGGTGACGTCACGGACAGAGGACGCAGCCAATATGGCGACCACTTGGATGTTGTAGAATGACACTTCCGCATAGATGACGCGCTCTCCGCTCACATTTATTTTTTCGTATAGGCATTGAAGTGAAAAATGTTATATGTATTTTTCATTACAATATCTATTTTAGAATGTTTTTAGGGATGACACCTGAGCTTTAAATTAAATATTATATACTGTTATCCTCATGTCCTTACCTTTTTTTCCATTTTTTTTAAACACAGTTTATAGGGATAACCCTTGATCTTTAAATACTTGGTTTCAACAATACAGAGCAATGGAGAGTGTGGTAAAGAAGTGAAGAAACGGGTCCAAGCGAAGTAGAACAGTTGGTGGAAGGTGTCCTGTGTTCTATGTGACAGAAGAGTCTCCGCTAGGATGAAGGACAAAGTTTATAAAACAGCGGTGAGGCTGGACATGATGTACAGATTACAAACGGTGCCACTGACGAAATAACAGCAAGCAGAATTGGAGTTAGCAGAAATGAAGATGCAGAACCTCAGTTCTTGCTTGGAGTGAACAGGTTGCATAGGATTAGAAATGAGTTCATTAGAGGCACGGCCAAAGTTGGATGTTTTGGAGACAAGGTTTGAAAGAGCAGACTTTGATGGTTTGGACATGTCCAGAGGTGACAGAGGTGAGTATATTGGTGGAAGGGTGCTGACGATGCAGCTGCCAGGCAAAAGAGTGAGAGGAAGACCAAAGAAACGGTTGATGCATATTGTGAGGGAGGACATGAGGACAGTGGGTGTTAGAGAGGAAGAGACACAAGATAGGCTTAGATCGAAAAAGATGACACGCTGTAGCGACCCCTAACGGGACAAGCCGAAAGGAAAACAAGATTCTGGTGTGTGCGTTTTGGCCACCAGGGGCAGTATAAGGAAGAAAGACATTAAATTAGATTAAATAAAGCTTTGTTCATTTTTTTCAAGCAGCGCAGTGAAACAGCTCTGAAGCGTTGGCCTTATAGTTCTGAGGCCCAGGGTCCAATCCCGGCCCTGCCTGCGTGGGTTTTTTCAGGTCACTCCGGTTTCCTCACACATCCCAAAAACATGCAACATTAATTGGAGACTCTAAAATGCCCCTGGGAATGATTGTGAGTGTGACAGTGTTTCCATGTTCCCTGCTATTGGCTGGGAACCAGTTCGGGCTGTACCCTGCCTCTTGCCCGATGGTAGCTGGCATAGACACCTGCACTCCTGTCACCCTTGCGAGGATGAACAGCTCAGAAAATGGATGGATAGGTACGTTTTTACAAAGCACAATATTTTAAAGTGCTACAGTATATTCTGCAACAAGTTAATATTTAGTCTTTTCAATGGAGCATGTGTTTTAAATTATGAGTTTGGTCACAGAACTGACTCATCATATATGTCAAGTCACCACTAACCTGACCTTGACATCACTTAAAAAAGCCAAGCTGTTAGGTACTACTTTGCAGTACCATCACTGGAGCCAGGGCTCTCTCTGTCTCTCTCTTTCTCTCTCTCTCTCTCTCTCTCTCTCTCTCTCTCTCTCTCTCTCTCTCTCTCTCTCCTTCCCTACTCTCATTCCAGCAAATTCCTCACCTGCACAACTGTCACGAATCAGCCCTCCTTACCACCTGCATAAGAGTTTGTCAGATCTCAAAGGTCTTGCCAGAGTGTTGCAGCCTTCATAGTGGCACAACAGCTCCTCAGTCTCCACGTAGGTTTATTAATTTCCTTGTGTTCCTTTCTGACTTTTCTGTCTCTCCTTATCGTTAGTCCTCCTGCCATGTTCCTTGCTCCTACGCCGCCAAGCCAATCACCTTCCCCCGTCACCACCTGGCATGCATCCCCAGCCTCAACAACTTACCAGTGCACCTCAAGGACCATCTAAAGGGGGGAAATACAGCATTGTCAATAAAGTGTTCATCACAACCTCTCAGTCTGCATCCAAATGTGACACATTCTTTGATCTTTTGTTTTTGTCCTTACAGGTTCTGATGGCTGTTGCAGGCAATGCTGTGTCATCATCGTGTGAATTAATCACTCTGGCTCAGCTCAAAATATGCTTACCATCTGTTTCATTTTATTCCAGTGCCCACCCAGCTCGTGGCTCATGTTTAATGTATCTGTGCTAATGGCTTCATCTACGTGTAGCACAATGGCTGTCTGTGCATGCGGGGAGACAGTGGAAGAAAATGAGGGAGCGAGACATTGCTTATCTGAATGCCTTCAAAAACATTATCAAATCATTTGCTCCACTACTTCCAAAATTGACAACTGCCGTGAATAATAGCTATAAAAAGTCTTACATAATTTGACAAACATTATCATTGCACCTCTTTGTCACCAAGGCGGCACATTTATCCAGTAATTTGATCTCATTAGAACATTATTTATGATCTTTTAAAATCTTGTCCAATCTGGGGTCAAAAGCGTCTCACTCTAATGTGATTACACCCTCGAGATGTAGATGAGGGACATATGGAAGCAGAATACGTAATCGGCCTTGGAGGCACATTTGCTCTCATATATGCTCACCCACATAATATGAATGTCACATAAAACATGCACATCAACGTTTCCCCTCCCACCACCACGTGCACACTATGTGATGGATGTACATTCAATGTACATGCATCAAAATTTCATGATCTCAAATCAAGCAATGAGCATAATTTCACTCACATCAACCTTCTCCGTATCTCCCTGTTTCAATGTTTTTGGTGGGAAAAATAATCTGCTTTGTCTCTATAGTGAAGAAAAAATTCAATATTGCGGAACCCAAAAGCGTTTGCATTAAAAGCGAGGTTGTGACCACTCTTTTCATGGAGGGTAAAAAAAAAAAGTTCTTGAGACACTCTATCAAGCCTGGTATGCAACAAAATGACAAATAGTAACGCATGGGTATTCGATTAAAATTTAAACTGGTACAGGTCGTGAAATTCTCTTCAGGCCAAGGTCCTGAGCATCATAACATAACTAATACAATGAGTATTTTGGCATCAAAAGACCTTTCTCAGTCTTCTTTTTTTTTTTAATAGTTTTTTCTATAAAAAATATTAGCATCAAATTTACTGTTCCGCCTCTGCGTGGTGTTTCTTTTCCCAAGAAGTTTGTTTTCTCCACTTTGGAGAGAAATTGGTGTTTTTGGTCAAACATAGTATGGTCTCAGGTTGGTTACTAATGAACATAAAAACCTAGAAACAAAGTAATTTATGGTAAAAGAAGGGAGCCTTTTTTTCATTTTCATTTTGGTAGGGTTGGCTTTCTATACAATACTGTCATCTTCAATATTCTGTGGGTCTCAGTGAATATCAGTGAATATGCTCTAAAATTGCTGGTAGTGAATGAGTTTGATCAGAATGAGACTCAGGAGCAGAATCAGAATCAGATCCATTTTCTAGTGGTTGTCGTTTCGTTTGAGCCGATGGATAGGTTTCCGATGACGTCACCACAGTCCCAGGAGTGCCTTGTGTGGCATTTTGTGTGTCTGAAGCAAGGGAAGCGTCTATGTCAACAAAGCAAGCAAGTCCCTTTCATCTGATAGTATGGGCCACACATGGCTAGTTAGGGGCTGTACTAACCACGCTGAATCTGGGAAAACAATGAGGTAGTTTTTTGATATTCCAAAGGTCGTTGTCAACCAGGAAAGTAAAACTAAACGACTGTCGACAGAAAGATGGTTCAACCGAGCTGGATTTCTTCCTGTCCAACAAAGAGACACTATAAAGTTTGATTGGATAATTTCCCAACACGTGAAGTTTTCATTTAAATACTCGAGGCAACAAGGAATAAATAAATTATGTATTCTCCACAAAGGTATGACAGAATTCTTTAACAGAAAAAAAACGACTTAGATTTTAACTGCAGAGGGCGGTAACCAGTAAGACCTCTCTTCTATTCTATTCTATTCCTGTCTTGTTATCCCATACTTTTACTGAAGCCTCGACTGCGAAAAGTAAGGCAGCCACGCGTGAACACACTTCTCCATTCAGGTACAATGACAGGAGAGAACGCAGTATTTGTGGGATATGATCCAGGGACGTAGTAGTGGATCGGTAGACCTCTGAGAATGTCTTACTAGAGCCGCCATTACACACTGATTACCGTTACCATACATCTTGAACTCACCCACTTACAAAGTCATTGCAGGCTTGAAGAGACCTGTAAGACTTCAGTTCATCAAGGGTATATGCGCTCACAGAATTCACGTGATAATTAACGATATTGGATATGTAATGTCAGTGTAGCCTTCCACATCGTCACTCCAGTCGCTTGCTTGAACTTCATATGGATCTTTGCCGCCGATGTCCTTCAATTTCACCAAGTATCTGTCTCTGCTTAAAGCGTCAAACATGTTTTTGTCCACTACGTTTGCATTTGCTTTAAACGACGTCATAACTTTTACACCAAATGGAAAAATTCACTTCACGCTTCACCATTCACCTATGTTCTCTGAACTCTAAGACACACAGTATGGCATCAGTCACAAGGCATGATGGGTAATCGCAAACCTATCCATTCCATTTGACTTTGGGTGTGAGGTTGGGTACAACCTGGACTGTTCGCAAGCAGATCGCACATAAACAAAGAACCATCACCCTCATGGACAATTTAGTCCACATGGCGGCAAGGGTTTTCTGCCAGGATTCCAGGTTCCTGCCATGTTTACAAAATGCATGAATTAGGTTCTTTTGAGAGTTTAAACTGTCCGTAGATGAGAATGGACAATCCCAAAGTCATTTTTGATCATCTCCAGGCAACCCTGATGAGGCCAAGTGCTATGGAAAATCTGAATCAGCAACAGTGAAACACACATTTGTTGCAAACTCTGCCACCATCATCAAAGCTTTCAAATGATCATCAACAATATTCAAAGATAAATGGACGTATATTTATTTGTGAAGCAATGTCGGCTTCAGACTCCACCTTTGAGGAAGATGACAGAGGAGCATCATCTTAATCTCTCGCTCCCAGAAAGGGCCTTCAGGACTGACTTTAATCACCTTGCTTTCTGGTCTTGCTGCTGACTCTTCCGTCCTGATCACATTTGATCCTTGAAATGATGGCCTTGAAAGTAATTGTGGTGGAAAACAAGGTGACACAAACACAAGAAAATTAGTGTTACGGCCTTGGTACATCATTACATGAGATTTATTGCAATTACGACAGGTGACTGAAAAGTTTAGCCATTATAATGATACAAGTTCTCAGTCAAAGCAGCAGTATTTTCATCAACAAGCATGAATAAAATTAAATGTATCTTTGTATTGGGCAGCAGTGTGGCCTCAGAATTTGTGAAATTCGGGATTTGAATTTTGGCTACGGTTTTCTTTTTTCCTTTCTCCCCGTGCTTGTCTTGAGTTTCTCTGGGAAACGTGGTCTCCTTGCACATTCTGAAATGTATGTATGCTTCGTTAAGTGAAAACATGAAATTCCCATTGATGTGAATATGAGTGTAAATGCTTGTTTGTCAGTATTTGTCCTGCCAATGAGTAGTGAGATTTCGTAGCTGAGCTATTGAAATCAGCGCAATAGAAAATGGATGGATTTTGTGTCTGATGTGAACGGGAGTGTTTCCGTAGTTTTTTTTTTTTTTTTTTTTTTAATATTCTATTTCCACAATTAACTAAGTGACCACTAATACGCGAGCAATGATGTAGGATTTTTTTTGGGGGTGGGGGGGTGGGGGTGCTTTGTTATCCCTAGACGGAAAAAGAGCTTCAACCGACGTCAGGAAGATTGTTTGACACTCCAAAGGATTATGACTGACTCATCTTTTTAAATGCTAGTCACTGTTGCTGAGTTGACTGCTGCTTTGGAACACGCCAGGAGTTTTGTACGCGGTAGGAAGACTATTCACTTAATTCTCAAATTAAACCAGTCGAAATGTCACCTAGAAAAAAAACGTAGATCAAATCACGAAACTATCGATTCAGCTGGCTTTTATCTGAGCTGCTTATCCTCACAAGGGTGTGCTGGAGCCTATCCCAGCTATCATCTAGCAGGAGGCAGGGTACACCATGAACTGGTTACCAGCCAATCGCAGGCCACATAGAGACAAACAACCATTCACAGTCCCACCTAAGGGCAAGTTAAAGTATGCAATCAATGCATGTTTTTGCGATGTGGGAGGAAACTGGAGTGCCCTGAGAAAATTAGCCACACAGGCACGGGGAGAACATGCAAACTCGACACAAGCGGGGTCGGGACTCAAATCCTCATGCTCGGAATTGTGAGGCAGATGCTCTGACCATTTGTTACATTGTTCTGCCTGTCATGCTCCTGGATTCCAGCCTGGGCTGGGCGTGGCCAGCTAATCAGAAGGCGCACACCTGCGCCTCATGACCACTGATTAGACCCAGTACATATAGGACCCGGGGGACGACAAATACTCCGCTTGATCGTTGCTCTTGATGCCTCGTTCCCGCACTCCTGTTTTCCTGACTTCTGCTCTCAGTGCACCGACCCACGCCTGTCAACTGACCACCCTCGTAAGCCTGGTACTTCGGATTGTTTGGACTGTCTACCTGATCTCAGACCTCGGACCGAATAAAGGTTTCCTCTGTACTGTCTGCTGTCTCTGGAGTCGTGCATTTGGGTCCACCCTTGAGCCCCGTATAGTGACACTGCCATTAAGAAATTAAATGTAACAAAATTCATCACATAACTTGGTTTATTCTCCCAAATAAAATTCATTCACATTAAGACTTTTAAATATATTCTGTCAGCTTCTCACGAAATTAAAGGTTTGCTCTACATTTCTGGAGTGTTTTTTTTTCGTTTTGTTTAAATCACTGAATTTATTTTCAACGGGTAGTACTTCTAAGTCGTGCTACAGGAAACTGAAAATCAAATTGATCATTTTCAACGAGCAGTTACTGTATTTACATCCCAGAGACGGAGGGGGTGTGGGCGTTGGGGGCGGGGAGTACCTCAGAGGGAAAACGTAGAGTGTGGAATATAACGGGGGACTACAACAGGATGAAATAGCATTAGTATGTGGGATTATTTTGGTCATTTCTCGTCAAGCATCCTCAAATGGGACGAGGATGCGATAGCTGCTTAAAATATTAAATGCTGATCACTTTTGTTTATTTTCTTGTATAATTACCATGATCGTACTGAGTAGCCAGGACAGAGATGTGTGTCACTTTCCCGCTTAGCGCGGTCCATTTCAAGCTCAATTGTGTGACGTACTTGATCCTTTATACCATATCTGGACATGAACTGATGCTTTATTTATGAAGAACGTATGAGTAGATTGAGTTGCAATCTTGATCCTAAAACAAATTCCTTTATTATGCTTTCCGCTCGTCCTCACTAGGGTTGCGGGCATGACGCTTATCCCAGATATCTTCGGGAGAGGTGGAACTGGTCAGCAGCCAATGGGAGGGTATATATGAACAAATAATGATTCGCATTCACTTTCACACCTACGGGCAATTTTGACTCTTCAATTAACCTACCAACTATGTTTTGGGGATGTGGGAGGAAACCAAAGTCCCCAGAGAAACCCATATCGCGCTTAAAACATATTAAACCTATAAAAAGTCAAGGTAGCACTGTGAAAAATATTCTATACTCTACGGCTGCCAGAGCTCCTGATAAATTAGATTTTAGAGGCAGGTTTTTTTTCAGAAAATTTTGCTCAAATTCTGAACTTTATGACCTTTAAGGCATCAAACTATGCTGGTTCCACAGGACTGCACATCCACAAATTATATTGCAATATTGTTCTCCGAACTAATCAGTTCCTCAGCAAAACTGTACAAATGCACTCTTTGAATATTTGATGTAATCAGTGGTGAGTCATTCATCGTTTTGGGGTGTGTGGGCGGGTTTGCAAAATATTAATTAGACACATTTTTTCCCACAGAATCTTATCTCAGCTGCGTATTATCAGTGTCACCTTTGTTCCTTGCAGTCAGTGACACTAAAGAGTGATTAAGCATACAACATGACTGTGATTAAAGGGAAAGAATAACTCAATGGCAGCCTCTGTTAACACATTTTATCATCCTAGACAATTGCAAACTGACACAGGCATTTCACCTGTAGGATTTTTTTTTTTTGTTACACGAAAACCATTTTCATATTTTGGCACACTGCCTGATGCATCTGGCAGTGGTGTTACTTTTCAAAGAGGATGGCAGATTAATTCAGTCGAGCTTCAGGCTGCCATGTGCAAAGTCTGATGTGAAGTCAGCCAGATGGAAGTCAACACAACTTTCTTTTCTTTTAATCTGGTGGAAAAGCTCTAGCGAGAGACAGGTAGAGAGAGAGAGACAGAGAGAGAGAGAGAGAGAGAGAGAGAGAGAGAGAGAGGAGAGAGAGAGAGAAGAGAGAGAGAGAGAGAGAGAGAAAACGAGGGTTTGTCAGCAAGGGGGAAGAACAAGGAAACAACAAAAACAGCAGAGAGTGAGACTAACCTCGGGTTTGTCACAAAGATGTTGGATCCTTCAAATTGAGTGGCAATCACAGGTCCCTGGAGAGAAGTGAAACACATGATGAAGAGAGACAGAAAAACCTCAGAGCTGGCTGAGCAGCAAGGTGCACATGATGAAGGAAACTACACTAACCTTTTAATGTATTTATGCAGCTCCAGTTATTGGATTTTGTAGCCCCTCTGAGGACACACTTGATGTATGTACGATATTTTTGCGGCGGGGAAACTCACAAGGTCAGCGCTGTGTAGATAAAGCGTCACCCAAAATTAGTTGAAGTATCAGATATAATCTAAGAAGGGGTAAATCACCTTAATGCACCAAATGTACTGTACCGTTTTGAAATATGGGCCATGAATTCCTCAAGTTGGGAAATCTTCCACATGCTTTTGGGTGACTTCCCATTTTTTTAAATAAATTTCTTAGCATGGATTTTTCAGTTTGCAAGGAAAGTTTACATTATCCATCACAGGGGGTCTACATTTTACAACGCAGTTCGGTTCCTGTTGCGATGATGTAACACAAATATTTATGAAAGTCATTAAGTCGTTGTCTATGACTAAAATACACGAACATTGTGGTAAAGTCATACTTAGTAAATATATATTTATGAAAAATACCTCTTTGCCAAAAATATATTCATCTGTTAATTTTTCGCTCACTCGGGCCACAGGCGTGCTGCGCCTCACAGAATGGATGGATTACTGTTTGTTTTTTATCATGAACAATACTAGAGTGCTTTTGTTATTTTAGAAAAAACACATGACAAAAAGTTGTTGATTTTTCGGGTGCGCTAGAACACACTCATACCATTTACATTAATTTCTATTGGGAAAGATAATTTGCAGTGTTTTGCGTCACTAATGTCACGAAATAAAATTAAACTACTAAGAAAAGGCACTACTGTATATTCCTACTGTTATAAACAGGGCAGTTGTAGCCCCTCCGAGGAAACATCTGATTTATTTATGGTGCACTGGGGAAATTCACATGGTCAGAGTTGTGTAGATAATTCATCACCCAAAATAAGTGGATGTTTTTGAAGGAATCTAAGAGAGAGTACAAATCACTTTGATGTTTCAACTATACTGTACATTCTGGAATAGTGGGGTAAAAACCTTTCAAGTAGGAGGTATCAGTTTTGTAAAAATTTCTCAATACTGATTTAAAAAGAGCCTGCATCATCAATTATAGGGGGTGCTTGGGTCATTCTGGTTTTCTGTCCGTATGATGGTGAGGTAATCTGGAGTCAAAGTTGGAATGTGTTGTAATTGTTCCTAACCATTGCTAGCAGGTAGGGCTGAGGGATATATTGAATACACTCGATACATCGCTGCTTAATTTGTCCATGTTTAAAGTTAAAGTTTCTAAAGTATTGTTAAATGCTTTGGTCACTTTTGCACAACTTTGAGCTGAACAGTAAACTTCACAAGTGTTTGTAATTATTTGGTTCAGTTAGAATTGGCCTTCATTCCTTTATCATGCTGTTCAAATGTTGACATTGTGAGACTGAGATGACACCGAACTATTGATCAACAGTATCTCGCCATCTAACAATATGTTCTCGGAGGGAAGTAGGCATTCAACTTCGAGTGTCACCACAAGTTGCAACAGAGATACAGAGAGAATGGCATTGATTTAGACCTATTTGGAAATGTTAATAGATCCAGCACCTGCTGGAAATGTCGCTGTTCAGCTCCTTTCTAGAGAACAGAAAGTTGTGGTAATATTGATACAAGGTCAGCCTTGGATTTTGGGTACTTGTAAAAACTGACAATACCAGCCGGAGACATGTAAGGCAAAAAAATAAATAAATAAATAAATAAAAATAAAATAATCTAACAGTTCAAAAAAGTTCTTGACGTCAGTAGTTGGTGCTACACTGCGATGATTTGACACATCGGCAAATTGTAATGTGTATCAGTAAGAGAGTGTTGTTCATTCGAATTTTATGTATCAAAAGTATGACTGGCATAAGTACTATCACCAAATAAAATCAATTTGAATCCCTTCATGGTCACGGTTATCATCACATCTACACTTACAAAGGACAATATTTACGTACCAGCAAGTTAGCTCACCACCTAGTGTTTTCCCCAGTTACAGCTGAAAGCAAGGGGAATGGGTAAGTTTTCAAATTTCGGAGCTGATTAAAGAAATGGTAATGGCTCTCTGGCAGGCTTACGACATGCTTAAAGCCATTTTCACACATTGATGCAGCTACGATTATGCGAATGTAAACAAATGTCACCACTTACCACGATTGTTTGGTAGTGTCCAAAAGTCTAGCATTGGCCAATTTTATACAGTCTACCGCATATACCGTGCACACCTAACCTACCCTTGGTGTTGCGCTTCCCTAGCAGAATCGCTTGTCGCTTGAACGTGTGCAGGCAAGATCCATGTGCGGTGACTCACAGCATTCGCGGTCACAATTTCACAAGGCAGCAGGAGTCACAGGAAAATATATACTGTATGTCAAGCGGGTGATGAGAAGCCTTTACAGGGGTCATAAACTTCACAGCTAGACCCAGGCAACAACAATATACGTAATTCATCACCTGCAAACTCTCAGTACTCCACCTGCTTACCTTGTGCGCTCATGATACACTCCTGCTCCAGTGCTTCTTTCAACCCAATGTGGTGCATAAATGCACAGTATTTCTCCAGGTCAGCCAACTAAGGGCAGAGAGTATTACTTTTGTGCAGTATCCGTACATGTGGTATGCACTCGGAGGGCCTTTATTATGACACTGAGGTCACGCTGTGAAATTATCATCATTTATTAAACTTAAGAATGTCATAACCAGAATCAGAATCTTCTTTATTTGCCAAATATGTCAAAAACATGAGAGGAAAAAAGATCCAAAAAGATGCAGAGTCCTATAACAATTAGAGCAATGTGAAATGACTAATAGAACAATAGTCTGGCGCAATGACTTTTGTGCAGGAGGTGCAGTGGCTTTAAGAAATTGATTCACTTTAAAGTGTCTAGTAGTGCGATAATCTAAGACAATGCTGAATGTTTTTATGGTGTAGATGCTACTCTGTTCATAAAACAGATGGACCAAAACTCTAGGTGCAGCCGTGGCGAGAGGGGGTCTGGTTTTGTGGCCTCAAGATTTGCATTCCTGCTTTTTGCAGATTATGTGGTCCTGTTGGCTTTATCAAGCCGTGAGCTCTGTCACTTTCTTTCACTGGAGCGGTTCACAGCAGAGTGTGAAGTGGCTGGGATGAGAATCACCACCTCTAATTCTGAGACCATCGTCCTCACTCAGGTCAGGTGATGAGATCCTTCCTCAAGTGGAAGAGTTCAAGTATCTTGAGGTCTTTTTTTCACTAGTAAGGGAAGAATGGAGCGGGAGATCGACAGGCGAATTGATGCAGTGTCTGCAGTGTTGGAGACTACGAATCGTGCCTTATGGTAAAGAAGGGGATAAGTTGAAACGCGGCGCTATCAAATGCAAATGCAAATAGTGTCGAGCGGCGAGACTATGACAGTGACTGCATGAGTAATGTATAATTGGCCCAACAAAATTGTTACCACAAACTCAAGAGAAAATTGGCAGCCTATTGCAATGTGGTTGTAAATTTAGGAAGTTTATGGAAAGAGGGAAGAAGCTGTTGGAATGTCTGTTATTTTCCATGACTTATTATTGTTAGTACATGTCACTGATGGTGTAGTGGTACACACGCCTGACTTTGGTGCGGGCAGCGTGAGATCAATTCCTGCTTGTTGATTGTGTTGATATGTGGCTTGTGACTGACTGCCAACCAGTTCTCTGTGCAGTCTGCTGTTCGCCCGAAGTTTTGTGGTATAAGCTCCTGTACTCACTTGACCTTTGTGAGAATAAGGGGGTTGTAAAATGGATGGATGGATGGTCGTGTCTACCCGATGGAATGAGCTGGAAGAGATGCTGACCAGGATTTGGATGATTCAGGAGAGTTTTGCATGCTCTTGTTTTAGTTCTGGGAGCATACAAGTCCTCAACAGTGGGTAGGGGGGTACTGACAATCTTTCCAGCTCTTTTGATTGTCCGTTACATCACCAAATCAGACTGTGATGGACGAACACAGGACTGATTCAATGACTGCTGTGTAGAATTGCCTCAACGGCGCTTATGGCAGGCCAAACTTCCTCGGAAGCCACAAGAAGTACATTCTCTGTTGGGCCTTTTGGAGGATGGAGTTGGTGTTGCTCTCCCACTTAAGGTCCTGAGAGACTGTAATTCTGCAAATCTTTTCTCTTGTTACATGGAATTTTCCTGCGAGTCATTATTTTTTCATACGAAGCCACAAAAGGCCCTCCTGTCCACACCTTTAAGAACAGAAACAGACTCAGGATGCAAGTATAGCATACATCTTTTAACAAATCTTAGGTGGAAATTACAAAGCAGATTGTTAAATGCACCCGTGAGATGAGGAAGTATACTGTACAGTACATTCAAGAGGCGTTGCTAGGAAACACTGCTACCGGATGAGTCAATGAGCAATCCACAGACTCCAAGAGGGGCTACAATAGAGCAGACCGCCAAGCAGCAGCAGCAGGAACAGCGGCAGCCCATTCATTCTGGGCTGCATGGTCTTTCCAATTGTGCTAATTAACATCATTCTTACAGCCACTCCAGTGAAACACTGGGTATGCTTCTCACTTGTAACCTATTTCAAAGAAAAAAAAAAAAAAAACTGAACCCGCCTGTGTGGAGTTTGCATGTTCTCCCCGTGCCTTTTTGTTTTCTTCGGGCACTCCGGTTTCCTCCTACACCCCAAAAACAAGCATTAATTGGAGACTCTAAAATGTGTGATTCTGAGTGCAACTGGTTGTCTCTATGTGCCCTGTGATTGGCTGGCAACCAGTTCAGGGTGTACCACGCCTCCTGCCCAATGATAACTGGGATAGGCTCCAGAACTCCCGCGAGTGTGGATAAGAGGCTCAGAAAGTGGATGGGTTAATATGTACAGCCCTCCATAAAACACCAACATACAATTTGTCTTGTTTTAAGTTATATTAATAATAAATTATAAAAATAGTAATAATGCATGAAATAACATGATTGTAATTCATAAAAAAGTACAGTAATAACCTATTTAGAATTAATTATCCTCCCATGGGCTCACCCATTTTGGGAGGAGCCATAGGATGGTGGCCAAAGGCAGGGACCTTGCCGATCCGATCCCTGGGATTAGAACCTGGATCTAGGTATCTATAATGTCATCTCTCTGGCAGGGAAGGGGCCCAAACCGGTGTATGAGGTAGAGAAGTTCCAACTGGATATGGTATATTTGGGCTAGCCTCCACACATTTTGGGATTTGGGATTAGTGATACCTGGCTCAGCGTCTGCACATTGGGATTTACCCTTGTAGATGTTCAGGTAACCTGTGGGGATGGGTCCTCACTGTTGTTTGTGCCTATACACCTAACAGCAGTTCAAAGTACCCAGCCTTTTTAGAGTCCTTGAACGGGTGTGCTGGAGAGTGCTCCTGCTGGCGGACTTCCATGCTCATGTGGGCAATGACAGTGAAACTGGGAAGGGCGAGATTGGAAGGAATGCCTCTACCCTCCATTCTTAGCCCAACCCAATCAGAACATCAGCAGTGTAATGTTATTCAACTTCTGTGCTCATCACGAACTGTCCATAATGAACACCACGTTCAAGGACAAGAGTGTCCATATGTGCGCCAGGACTTCTCAAGATCCAGTTTGTGGTCATGTCATTGGATTTACGGCCACATGTCCAGCTGGTGGTGTGTTGTTGGCTATGTTGGTAGGGGAGGATGCCGGTCCGACCTGGCAGGCCTGGCAAACGTATTGTGAGGATCTGCTGGGAATGTCTGTATTATTATTATTATTATTATTATTATTTTTTTGTGTGTAAATCTGTAACCTTGAACTGGGTAAGCCCCTGTGCCTGGATTGCTCCAATGTGCCAGAAAACAAGAGTGGCCATTTCTGGAACTAACAAACTTTGTCAACGACAGTTTAACTAACACAAGTTAAGTAAAACACACTTTTTAATTTTCAGCTTTTGACACATCTTGCTATATTTTTCAATATTTATATTTGTATATTTAGTGACTATCCTACTCATTTCTATGCTGTATTACTTGGTGGTGCTCTAAAATGATATTGTGGAAATGATGTATTTTACCTATGATAGAGCAAGCCCATATATGGACAGTGCGCAAGTCAACTGAGCCATATATGGAATGTGGGATTGGAAGGAAGAGGTGGAGGCCGGACAAGCATTCAGCCCATACACTATATATTAAACCGACAAAGGCTTTGTTGTACAGCTGAATTCTAGTGTTAGTAAGCACCAGAAATTACTTGGCTTTAAATATTCAACGGGTGTAATAATGTTTGCTTTTACAGTAAAGTAACTGGGGTGTCATAAACATCTAATTTTTTAAATAATGATGAATTTACCCAAATAATAAACTGATAACTCAACACAATGGAATGTAAATTCATCATCAAAGCGGTTTGTTGCATTATAACTCGTTGACCATATAAAAGATGTGCACAATTTCGACAATATCACTTTATATGACAACCCAGATCAGTGAATGGTCCATAAAAAGTAAAAAATAAATGAAAATGAAATTGCTTAAAAGTGAATGTTCTTTTTATCAGTCACTCACATCTGAAAAATGTACAAGTGTGGTACACTATACAGTTAGACGTGTGGTCCACCAGTCATGCCCGCAGATATAAAGTTGCAGGTGTGTGTTCTGTTTGTAATTATGAGTGTACCCTTTTAAGAGTGGAGTGGGGCGGTGTCAGGTAAACTAGGAAGTAGAAGGAGACCGTATGCTTCCGTGTTGAGGAAAAAAAAAGTCAGGCTGTGGATCACTGTGCTGGATCGGTTTTCACGTGCTCTGAGAGTGTGCGACAAGTGCGCAATTGCGCAGTGGTGCAACTTCGAGGGAACATTGGTCAAGACTATACTAAATAAGCGACGTCTTTCAAGCCCAAGTGTCATCCCTATAAACATTCTAAAATAGATATTGTAATGAAAAATACATATAACATTATTCACTTCAATGTCGATACAAAAAAATAAATGTGAGCGGAGAACGCGTCATCCATGTGCAAAGTTGCAGAAGTGTCATTCTACGATATCCAAGTGGTCGCCATATTGGCTGCGTCCTCCGTCCGTGACGTCACCCGGACATTCGCAAATGAAAACACACGGTGCACCCATAGTTATATGGGAAACAAACGCGCCCTGTCCGACACGGAAGCTCTTTACGAAAAGGAAAACACCACACAACCAAGTGAAATTACCGGAGCAATATTACACTATTGTTTCGAGCCATATTCAGATGATATGCAATCACGGCCAAACCTCATCCCCGTCCGATCCACGCAGCCATCCGATGTGGCTTATGACGAGCCGAGCCAGCCTGCTTTAGGGCGGTGTTCACAGACACCGCAGTACTGAGCAACACAGTCGAGCCGGGGCACTTTATGCGCACATGCGGCTCAGTGACGCATTCTCGGCTGGGTTCTTCTGAGCCGCCCCCATCCCCAAATCCCGACGCGCAGCCTTTGCAGAAGCAGTGACCGCCGAACGCGGCACCTCAGCCGGTGTGGCTAATTTTCGGCGCCGTGGTGGCATATAATGGAGCCGAGCCATGCTGCTTTTAGGGGGATGTTCAAAGCCGCCGCAGTATTTGTTGAACACCGTCGAGCCGGGCCGCATTACTGCCTACCAGTTATTTGGAAACCAAGAAGCTCTTGTCCTCTGCACCCGTGAAATCCATTTTTCACAACGAACCGGGTCTCTTGCAAATTTATGAAGGGTAAATCCATTCTCCCGAATGTTCAAGCAATGTCCAGCAATGCAATGAGCAAAAAATTGCATTTTGGCTAACACGAAGGAACAACGAACTACCTTCCCAGAGGTAAAACTAATGGACAAACAAGTCCACATCCTTTACGTCCCTTCCTGCTTCTTCTCAAAAACAAATCCCTCGAGAGGATTTTCATGGCGGGAGTTACAAAAAGCTGAAAACGTCAAAATCATGTTTTGTGGTGAAAAAAAAAACACATGGGCCCATATTGGCTGACGTTTTTTCATTAATAACATACTAAAAATCATCCATTTCATGACAGAAGCCCTTTAAATATCTATGTATTTCTATTCGAAACAACTTTTACGCACGTGATTTTTCCTGCTCGACTGTGCAGATTTGCGAAAGTGATGGCGCGCGGGCGTATACGCGCCCGTCAAATCACAGTGACTGTTTTATGTTCAAAAGTGTAACTACCTGTATTAATGTAAGCTTTTCAAAATCTCAGACTAACTAATAGATTGCATCACAAGATGTGGCTTCCAGGTCAAGCCTTCCATTTCCTGTACCATTTCTCGTCACCAGGGTTGCAGGCATGCTAGAGCATCTCCAAGCTGGCTCTGGGTATGAGGCGGGGTAGAAACCTTAACTGGGCACAAGCCAATCCCAAGGCGCCTAACTCATTTCGGCCGCTTGTATCCGGGATCATGTTCTTTCGGTCATGACCCACAGCTCATGCCCATAGGTGAGGGGAGGAACGTAGATTGACTGGTAAATTGAGAGCTTCGCCTTTCGATTTAGCTCCCTCTTCACCACAACGGACCGATACAAAGTCCGCATCACTGCAGACGCAAATTTCAAATTCATAATTTCTAAAAGCGACTGTTATTTTCCCCCAGTGATGTCACAATTACAATTAACATTTTTTATTTAAATTACATTTACATGTAATGAGTTGGACTCAAGGCGGCACGGTGACTCAGCTGGCCTCAGAGTTCTGAGGTCCCAGGTTCAATCCTGGACCCGCCCGTGTGGAGTGTGCATGTTCTCCCTTTGCCTGCGTGGGTTTTCTCCAGTCACTCCGTTTTCCTCCCGCATCCCAAAAACATGCAACATTAATTGGACACTCTAAATTGCCCTTATGTGTGATTGTGAGTGCGGCTGTTTGTCTTCATGTGTCCTGGGATTGGCGGTCAACCAGTTTAAGGTGTATGCCGCCTCCTGGCTGTTGACAGCTGGGATAGGCTCCAGCACTCCCCGCGACCCACGTGAGGATAAACAGCAAAGAAAATGGATGGTTGGATGTAATTCGAAATTGCTGTTGTAATATTACTCAACACATTTTTAAGGTGTTGGGGGGTTAAAGTTGTGCTGTATTGTAGAGGATAAAAACTGAGAAGACAAAAGGTTGCGATAGACTATAAGAATGCACGTGTTCTAGCGACAGACTTACAGTAAAGGTCAGGGGGTTGCCACAATTAGTAAAAGACCGAGCACAACTCTTCATGTCACTCTATGGTCAATTTAGAAATCTTACATCTTCTATCTTTGCCATTTACACCCACAAAGGGAAATATCATTCCATGCAGTTTCACATTCACATGCTAATAATTCTCCTACACACACAGTAGAACACATAATGAGTCGCTTTATAATGAGACCCGACGCTCTCGTCAAATGAGCTCTGTCAGGTGTAGACGATTTCCCATTCTGATGTCGAGAGCAGGCCGCCATTCACAGCAGGGGTTGTGAGGAAGTGTTTCTCAGCTTCCTGCATCATCCCCCATGCTGCTCCCACTGTAAACCTGCTGTGGATTCAAGATTCAAGATAAATAATTCACATGACACAGGAGAGAATGAGGAGGAGTCGGTTTGTGTAATTATGTTGTGAATAGTTAGATGCCACCTTTTATGTTGGGATTTTTAGGCCGTCACTGTGTAAACCTATAAGGTGTGCATGTCCACAATACCTTGTTATACATGAATTATCTTTTATCAGTTTTGTGCTACATTACAACATTCTCAAGTAGTTTTGATTCAACACTTTGCATTATACAATTACTCATCAAAGAATTTTAAGAATAATCATTATTAATAATTCTTCATCAAAGACCGTGGTATGGCACCTTTACTTACATGTGGCCCAACTTGTGTGTTTTAAGTTACAGTCTATTACTTGGTCAGTTTTTATTGCTTCGTTTTGTGAGCCAAAAACTCAAGTTACAAGTCAGCATGCTATCCTGCTGCTCAAATGGGGGAATTAAAGTACAGCGGTGCCATTTTTCCCCACTGAAATGAAATGTCGGTAGTCCTTTCAAGCCTTCCCCACAAAAACAAAACACTTTGCAATGTGTATTTTAATAAGGAAAATATCCATCCATGCATTTTCTTAACCACTTATCCTCACTAAGGTCACGGACATGCTGGAGGCTATCCCAGCTGTCTTCAGGCAAGAGGCTTGGAACACCCTGAAGTGGTCTTCAGATATCACAATTAAACAACAACAAGCACTCCATAATGTTGTACTTTATGAATGAGATATAGTATTATAATTATAGAGAATTTCATAGAATTATTGTGTCCTTTAAGGCAGTCCTTGCGTCGTTGCAGCAGGGGTGACTTGGTTTCATAATAACATCTCAACTCCTCTCCGAGCACATCAGTATGGTACTAATTTTAATGGTTCTATGCAAAGGATATGGCCGTGAGTGATGTTACATTCTCTGTTTGCATGTTCCTGAAACATTTTGTTTCAATTCCTCGGTTAAAGCACTTCAACATAAATGCTAATTAGCATTACAGTTACGCTAGCGGGACCTATATTTAGACAGTTTGCCTACGTTAAATACACTAGGCGCAGTTCTCTTTGATGTTCAGTTTGACAGTAAACTTTGAACAGTTTGAAACCTCTTCCTTAAATGCATTTTTCAATATTTGCTGGTTATTTGTAAGTGTGTTGAGTTGACTTCACTGCCACCACACAGCACTTTCTATCTGAAGCCCGTGCTTGCAAGTCACAGCAAAAAAAATGGTTGAATGAATACTCAAAAAACTTGTAAGTCATGTCACTTGAATCTTAAGGCAGGATTGTAATGTAATGCCTTCACATGGGCCCAAGAAAAGCAACATTTTATTGAGCAGGAAAAACTTTCAGACACGCAAATGGAAAATGAGGAGCTGGTGTTGGCCACAACTCATGCCCAGTAGCTCACATGCACACAAACCGCAGCCAACCCAACTCCATTTACCGATTATGCCACTCCCATTAATGGCACACAAACAACACATGGATACTATAGTGTATACAGTAGTTATACACTATCGTATTCATGTGTTGTCTGGTGTGCTGTGGGAAATCATCCAATTTCACTTATTTGTTGAAAATAAAGCCACAGATAATGTGCAGACACCGACTGTCTGTGCTATCCAATGATGGGCAGAGTAATCATATGATATGCTTCTATATCAGTAGGTGGTAACAGGTAGCTAATTACTGTAATTTGATTCGTGATGCATCAGGTGGTGGTGACAGTTGCATTGTTGCTCGCAAAACTATAGAGTGATACTGATGGGAAGGTTTTGCAAGGGAAAGATGCAAACTCAGAATTGGACTCTGGACAAAATTCTGACTCAGATTAACACCCAAGTATGAGCGGAGGTCAAAAGAAACCAAAGACGGTTTGCTCGTGGAAAATCCCTGGCATGAGGCAAATATAACGAAATCTATCGGTCATTTGGATTTACTCTCACTGGGATCCAAAGATTATGAATCTGTTGTGCTTGGTGTGTGGTGAAATGCTATCCAACAATCCAATGGTTCCAAATAAGCCTAAATGGCATCTCCAAATGAAACTCTTCACTTCAGACAGAAAAGTATTTTGTCCACCTTCATGCACGTGGAGGAACAGGCAACGTTGATGAGAAAAAACACATATAAACAAGAAAGGCCTTAAAACAAGCTGTCACGTTCCTGAACTTTTTGCAAAATTTTAAAAGTCACACACTGTGGCAGAGACATTAATACTTAGCACCTGTAAAGCCATTGTAAATGAGATACTTGGACCTAAACCGGCTCAAGAAATAACCAAAGTCCCTCCTTCATTTAATACCCTTTTCAGATGTATTGGTTACATGTCTACAGACATAGAACGTTTAGTTTTGTCAAAGGTTTGTGTCAGTAGTAAGTCGGCATTGCAATTTGAGTCCACTGATCTTAGTGGACATGCCCGACTCCTGGCCAATGTGCCGTTTGTGGATAGAAAAAAACTGCAGCCATTGACAAAAACAAACAAACAAACAAAAAAAAAAAAACAGAGAGGGAATTTCAAGGGTCCCATCTGAATATCTTGAACAAAGTGGACTTAAATTGGAAAACTGCACAGGTGTCTACACTGATGGAGAGGCAGACATGGTCAGACGCACCAAAGGCTTTGTAAGCACAGTGAAAGAACGGATCCCGATGTATTGTTACACACTGCTTTTTACACTGTGAAGCCCTCATATCTAAGACCTTACCAGCAGACCTAGTTCCTGTGTTGGATGATGCTGTGTGCATGGTGCACTTTGTAAAATCATGGCCCAAGAAAAGTTGCATATTTGCACTTTTATGTGAGGAAATGGATGCGGAATATAAAACCTTATTGTTCCATATGCATTGTAACTGAGCCATGTTTATGAACTGTTGGAGGAAATGAAAGTGTTTCTGACAAATGAGTGTTCGGATTACGCAAAACTGCTTGCAACTGATGAGCGGTGTAAAAACCTGAAATTTTACATCATTAGAATGAATTGAACACAAGTATGCAAGGCTGAAATGAAAACCTGCTTACAAGCACAGGTTAAATAGATGGATTCCGTCCAAAGCTCCAGTTCTGGAAACAACACGGAAAATGAACATTTTGAAATGTTCATACTCACCATGAAATGGCAAAATGTTAACATCAGCATTATGTGAGAGAGTAGTGAAACATTTATAAAAACACTTGAGAAGATGTCATTTTAGTTTTCTTCAGGCTCCATTCAATCCCTTGACTGAGTGAGGGACCCATACCTTTCAGTATCGGTTGGTGGAAGGGACATGACTTTGCAGGAACAGAAGAAACTAACTGAATTCAAACAAGATGGTTCTTTAAAGTTAAGCTTGACGATATACCTTCGGGCAGATTTTGGTTGGCTTCTGTCAAACAATACCCCATTCATTTTGACACTTTTCCTATTTTTCGCAACATCTCCGTGTATATGTCTTTCATCGATTCCTGCCAGAATATCAGATCTATGTTCATCAAAACAGGCCCAGGTGTCACATTGAGTGAGTAAAATATGATTATTATGTATTTTGTTTGTGTTTGTTTTAATTTTATTCACTATGCTTTTGTGAGAACATCTGTATATTGTTCATATTTTTGCTGGTGGTGTGCTGTGAGATCTTTTTTGAATGAAAAAAGTGTGCCTTGGCTCAAAAAAGGTTGAAAAACACTGTACTAGATAGATACATAGAAAACGTACACATCATACAACTATTTTATTTATAAGTCAAAACCATTTTATTTCTTTATATCCTCTTGTTTTGTTTTTATACAACTGAGCTTTATTAAAATCACAAAACAAAAACTTCACATTTCTTTAAGAAAAAATGGATTAATGACATTTAAATGAATTTTAATAGGCAAAAATGGATTTAACAGATGAGTTAATTGAGTTAGGCACTTACTCAAAAAAATGTAGAGTTTTAAGTTAAGGTACCACTATATGTCTTTTTACAAGACTGAAATGAAATGATATGAAGACATGTACACCAGGTTGGACACGAAAGAAGGAGAAAATGATCTCTACAGGTTGGCCAGACAGAGGGATAGAGATGGGAAGGATGTGCAGCAGGTAAGGGTGATTAAGGATAGAGATGGAAATGTGTTGACTGGTGCCAGTAGTGTGCTAAATAGATGGAAAGAATACTTTGAGAAGTTGATGAATGAAGAAAATGAGAGAGAAGGAAGAGTTGAAGAGGCAAGTGTGAAGGACCAGGAAGTGGCAATGATTACTAAGGGGGAAGTCAGAAAGGCACAACAAAGGATGAAAAATGGGAAGGCAGTTGGTCCTGATGACATACCGGTGGAGGCATGGAAGCAATTTGGAGAGATGGCTGTGGAGTTTTTGACCAACTTATTCAACAGAATACTAGCGGGCGAAAAGATGCCTGAAGAATGGAGGAAAAGTGTTCTAGTTCCCATTTTTAAGAACAAAGGGGATGTTCAGAGCTGTGGGAACTATAGAGGAATAAAGTTGATGAGCCACACAATGAAGTTTTGGGAAATTGTAGTGGAGGCTAAACTCAGGACAGAAATAAGTATCTGCAAGCAACAGTATGGTTTCATGCCTAGAAAGAGTATCACAGATGCATTATTTGCCTTGAGGATGCTAGTGGAAAAGTACAGAGAAGGTCAGAAGGAGCTACATTGTGTCTTTGGGACTGCATCAGGGATCAGCTCTGAGGCCCTTCTTGTTTGCAGTGGTAATGGATAGGCTGACAGATGAGGTTAGACTGGAATCCCCTTGGACCATGATGTTCGCAGATGATATTGTGATATGCAGTGAAAGCAGGGAGCATGCAGAGGAACAATTAGAAAGATGGAGACGTGCACTGGAAAGGAGAGGAATGAAGATTAGCCGAAGTAAAACAGAATATAAGTGCGTGAATGAGAAAAGTGGAGGGGGAAGAGTGAGGCTACAGGGAGAAGAGATAGCGAGGGTGGACGAATTCAAATATTTAGGGTCAACAATCCAGAGCAATGGTGAGTGTGGTAAGGAAGTCAAGAAACGAGTCCAAGCAGGTTGGAACAGCTGGTGAAAGGTGTCTGGTGTGTTATGTGACAGAAGAGTCTCTGCTAGGATGAAGGGCGAAGTTTACAAAACAGTGGTGAGCCCGGCCATGATGTACGGATTAGAGACGGTGCCACTGAAGAAACAACAGGAAGCAGAACTGGAGGTAGCAGAAATGAAGATGTTGAGGTTCTCGCTCGGAGTGAGCAGGTTGGATAGGATTAGAAATTAGCTCATTCGAGGGACATCCAAAGTTGGATGTTGGAGACAATATTCGAGAGAGCAGACTTTGATGGTTTGGACATGTTCAGAGGCGAGAGAGTGAGTATATTGGTGGAAGGGTGCTCAGGATGGAGCTGCCAGGCAAAAGAGCGAGAGGAAGACCAAAGAGAAGGTTTATGGATGTGGTGAGGGAAGACATGAGGGCAGTTGGGGTTAGAGAGGAAGATGCAGGAGATAGGCTAAGATGGCAAAAGATGATACGCTGTGGCGACCCCTAACGGGACAAGCCGAAAGGAAAAGAAGAAGAAGAAGAATATCAATATTGTGATTTATCGCATCATTATCTCTAACGTTAAAACATCAACACAACACTGATGCTTTGCAACATTCAAATGCGTGGATGTGCACTTAATGACAAGGTTGATTTTTATTTTGTATTATTTTTTGACTAGAATGGACAAGTTCAGTCAATTGTCTTTGCTGTGTTTCAATGGAGATTTTAAAACAATTAAACAGTTATCAGGTTTCTTCATTAAATATTGTCAAAATACAAGAAAAGAAAAATAACTACAGGACTCTGGAGGCTTTCTTTTCATAATGTACAATGTTCAAGCCTATCCATTTGAACCAGAATACACACAGGCGGAACTTGACGTGTTGGAGAGGGGGCGTGACGCTGAGACGAACCATAATAACAGTAGAAAAATATGGACCTCGGAGATCTTCCAGACAGGCTTGTTCCGACAAACTGGTGTTCGTCTCTTTGTGACCTAATGCCAACTGTGGCGCAATGCCAGTATTGTCGTGAGTTTGAAAATATTGAACAAAAAATGGAGCCTATCGGAATGAACTTGGATAATGATCAACATGTCTGCATGACTTCCTCAGATAGATACGAATTTGTTTGGGCGAAGACGTGTTACATTTACTTATGATCCCTGACAGTTTGATGAAAGGATCACTTGTAGATCCAGTGGAAAATCAGTGAATACACATTTTTAACGGTCTCTGAATGCTATGTGAATGCTATGTGAGCTATATGAATGTCCAAAGTTTATCAAAAATGGGAGATTATTTTCTGAGTAGGGTGTACCATCCATTCATCCATTTTCTTAGCCTCTTAGCCACACGAGGGTTGCAGGAGTGCTGGAGCCAATCGCAGCTTTCAACGGGCAGGAGGCAGGTTACACCCATGCAGACATGGAGAGAACATGCAAATTCCACACAGGGAGGTCCGGGACTGTACCCAGGTCCTCATAACTGTGAGGCCAATGCTTTACAGCTGCTCCACCGTGATTCTTCATAAAGCAGTGGGCTTAAACTTGCAGCCCGCGGGCCATTTGCACTCTGTGAGATAATATTTTGTGGCCCCCACATTTTTATGAAAGTTTGTTAGTGTGTCCCTTGAGTTTTACATGAATGGCACTTTTACAGTGTTGTGTGCTAAGCCAACCAATCATCTGGCATGTGCAAGCACAGAAATATTTTCCTGAGTGAAAATTACAACAGCGTTGCCATGTAGCGTTTTACTAGTACTTCTGTACAAAACTTGAGATGGTTGACCCGGAGTGAATGTCTTTTGCAGGCCCAATCAATGACATCATTGATTGGATTGGCGAATTATGACATTTAAAGCGATCAGCATAAAATGACAAATATTGGCTTGTACCGATCAGGCTGATAAGATGTGTGTAAAGTCTAATCAAAGCTATGGCGTTCTGGAGACTCTGCGGCAGAGCAGATGTTCACCCCTCTGCATTCAAACTGCAGATGGCCATGCAGAATGGTGTGGATCTTTATACCTTTTGTGCTGGAACACTTTTGCTGTGCAATAGGGGAGTTTGAAGTACTTCCTGTGCTTATATTAGACATACAGCATCAAAATGAAAACTCTCAATAGTCTTTCCAAGGTAAAAAATGTTGCACCTTTGTAAATAGCAGAACCGGGGCATGTCCCAACTCCCCGGTTTGTGCCTCTGTTACAGAGAAAGCCACATGAGCTGGCAGTGATACTAAACTTATTTTTTTTCAAATTAAAATAAATGTTAACTTAAATTGAAGATCGATTTCTACAGCAAGCCTCCTCCAATTGTGTGCCATGTGATGACTGTTTCAGGTGACAGTCATCTGACAGGAGTCTGCTAAACCACTAATGTTAGTTTTATTTGTAGAAATGTGGCAAGTACTTCCAACTACTAGTTTTACTTGTGCAATTAATTCTCTATCAAAAGTCTCTGAAATAATATTTCCCATTATGAGTTATTATTATCCTAATTTAAATAATCAAGCTACCAAATAAACTCACCACTATTTTAACTGTCTTGCAGATAGACAAATAATAAACCTGGTTATGTAACAAAAAGTGTGAACATTTCATATAATAAAGGATGGAAAAATTAAACATGTATACACAACAGTCAAATAAACAAAGTCAATTTAACAGATACCAATGCTCACATGGTAAGGGCCCAAACAAATATGAATATAGCCGGCAAGCAAACAAAATTCAAACCCCAATGTCACTGCGGTGCTTCCCAAGGCAGGAGTGAAGAAAGGTGAAGGCGGTTTTTCCTCTGTCCGGCGTCCTCGCGGTCCTCGTCCCTTTTTCTTCCTTGAAGTCCAAATACAGTCTCGCTAGCTGTGTTAGCTCGACGCTCGGGCCCTTGTTCTCTCCTTCGTGGTCCAACACACAGGCCTTGGTAGCCTGCGTTAGCTGGTTGCTAGCGCCTAAGCCAAGTCCCACGCATGCAGTTAGTCCCTGTGGTAGCGGCTAACTCCACCACGTTACGATAAGATTTTAGTAGTCTACTCAAACGACACACTATCCCAGTTGAACTTTCAACAGTCCTTGTCGAACACGTCGATAAACTTTTGACAAATGTCCACCATTCACTTTCTTTGTCCTTTCGTTGCCCTCCAACCACTCGTACCTTGCACTCCGTCTAGCCCCTTTTCTCTCTCTCTCTTTTTCCCTTGTCTCTTCAACACATTACTTCCTGTCCTTCTTAAACAATGGTTACAACAATAAAATGACAAACAAAAGTATTTCTTTTTCACAAATGAATCAAACACATTTAAATACAAATCCCTCCAAAAGAAAATAAAGTCAGCACACACAGTTTAACAGATATTCCACCACATTGCATAAAGAAAACCTATAACCTACTTGCTACTCTATGATACTGAAATTTTACTTGTAGCAACTTTTAACCAGGTTACACTTGAAAGTTGAAAACGTCCAGACTATTTGCCATAAAAAAACTGGAGTTTTTCTTCTCTAAGACTTCAGAGAACTTGATTTTATCCAGTGCTATTCGTGGCAAAGTTTAGTTTTCTTGATACTGGTGGAGCAATGTGTTTTTTTCTCTCTTTTTTTTTTTTTGGTAAAGTAAGCGTTTTTCTAAATATTAAAATCCTTTTGTCTTTGACATGATGGTGAGTCTCCAACCCTTGACGATGCAAGTCTCGGCACTTAGCTACTCAGTCATTGGCTGAGAAACTCAATTCAATTTGGCTCTCTCACAAACAGAAATAAACTGATAACACAATATTAACTTGGCTGTTTAATTGGTGCCTGGCATACACTCCAGAAACCCAAATATATGTAGACAAACAGTTATTTTCTGTAATAGTTCTGCTTTACTAACCCTGATGCTGAACACCTTAGAAAACAATCCATTCAGTTTTACTTGTTCCTGAATAATAATGAATGATGTGTCTGCTTTTCATTGCACTATAAGAATATATTGTGTTTTCACTTTTTCACTGCTACTATTTTACCAGTTTCCCCTATCATAGTGATGTCAAGTAGTATGTGTATTTTGTTTACCATACAGTGTACCAAATAACGCCTAATCTCTGTTGCTGTTGATTCTACATTTATCATTGACACATTATCGTGATGCCATCTGCAACATGATTCCTGGTCATATTTTTTGTCAAGAGTTTTACTTGCCCTTATACGTATATGATAGTATTGAAAAATGGAATTTGAGTCACTGCTGCACTGCCATGCACCTCAAATGGGTGCCATTCATTCTTCAGTATTCCACCATGCTTTGAAATGGCACAAAGGTTATTGACTGCAAATTTTAATTACATTTGTGTGAACATTGCTGATGCTGTTATTTATAAATACTTTATACTATTATTTTCTGGGACAGGCCAAAGACACAAAAATAGTCTGTTTGAATAATTTAGAATGAGGCAGTTCTGAAACATTCATTTGCAGTGGCTGCTTGGCAAATAGGTCCACCTAAGTCTCTTGAGATAGCAGTTTGACAGTGATCAAATGCTTTTGAGTTCCATAATCCATTAGTGTATATACAGTACAATCATTTTCTCTGCTCCGTTGTTTAAATAATTATTGACCTGTAACCTATAGATACTGTAATCATTATACGCATCGGTGCTTTTACTGAAAATTTTATCATTTGTGCGTTGTTAGAATAGTGATTTATTTCTTTTCTCTTATTGTAAGTGTGGTGTATTTCTGTAGAGATGCTAAATGATACATTGTACAGATTATTTATCCAGCGTAATTGTGAAATACCAACCAGCTAAGCTTTTACACTTTCATCATCTTTTTTTTCAACAATCACGATCACTTAAATATATTTGAAATTTCTTCTTCCTTTGACTCTTTCTGCGATATTATTAGGACAATACTACCCTCTTTCGGTGGAAAACACTATCACCATGTTGCATCTTATATTGAAAGAGTGGAGTTTCCAATTTACTGATCTGAGTAATGATTTAACTGTATAATAGTTTTTCTCTCCCCTATTAAAGATTAGCACAGGGGGTTATCTATCTATCTATCTATCTATCTATCTATCTATCTATCTATCTATCTATCTATCTATCTATCTATCTATCTATCTATCTATCTATCTATCTATCTATCTATCTATCTATCTATCTATCTATCTATCTATCTATCTATCTATCTATCTATCTATCTATCTATCTGTCTGTCTGTATTTTCAGGAAGATTGAGGATGGATGAATGAGCCTTTGTATCCTTTATGATTGGAATTGGAAATTGATTTCTTTTTCCCCCCCCCAAACCAATGCACACACACATTAGTCAAACAAGAGTTCCTGTTTAATGTAAATTCTCATAGTTGCACAGATGATCCTGCAGCCTTTAAGTCAAGCTACTGTCCCGAGTTGACAAGCTTCAGCTGTCCTTCGCATCAAATCCTTTGTACCAACATGACAGCCTTATCTTGTCATAGCCCTGCAGGCAAGTCCCACCTGGCCCACTGTCAAGGCCCCATCACCCTGGATTGGAGGTCAGTCATTCGCAGGGCATGACGTATTGACAAAACGACCATTCGCATTCAAACCCATGGACATTTTAGACTATGGAGTCCTCAATGCATCTAATATGAATGCTTTGGCATGTAGTAGGAAGGCAGAGTACTGGGAGAAAACACACAAGCGAGGAGAAATTCAAGCTCATAAATTTAAGCCAGACTCACTAACCACTGCGACAATGTGCTGCCCCTATCTTTGCTAATAAAGTAAAATTGTTTGCAACTCACTCCGTTTCATTCAGTGGGGTGGATGTTGACTCCCTCTACTGGTAATCGGGCTGCTGTACATCAGCTCTCAGAGTCAATAATGGAAAAGGCACAGTGGATTGATTATAGTATTGTTTATAAATGACGATCCATAGCAACTACAGTTTTATGGTGTAATAAAAATAAATTATACCATTCATATTTTACATTCTAACGTTTTATATAATGACTTGCTCTTTGAGATCATATTAAAGAAGTGGTTCTCAACCTAATTGGAACAAGTTTCGTATTTTGCAAAAGGGGAAAAAATGTAAGAGATAATCACCAAGGCCAAAATGAGTTTCCTGTGCGGGGTATTTTATCCCTCCCTTAGATCGTGTGAGAAGCTTGGTCTCCCGGGAGGGGCTCCGACATCTCCCTGGTGAGGAGTTTCTCAGCACTTCCCACCGGGAAGAGGCTTGGGCATGACCCAGGACACGATAGCGAGACTATGCCCTTCAGCTGGCCTGGGAATGCCCCAGGATCGCCCGGAAGAGCGAGAGGAAGTGGCAGGGAGAGGAAAGCCTGTGCTTCACTGCTCAAACTCCTGGCCATTGTGACCTCACCTCAGACAAGTAGAGGAAAATGGATTGATGGATGGAATACGAGTGTCTATTCAACTGTTTCCGTTCATGCAACAGAATAGTACTGCAGCTTTGTGTCCAACCAAACAGGCCCAGATTTCACACAGAATATCATTGTATTTAAAGCAATCTTCCTTATTTCAGTATATATATTTGTGTGTGTGTGTGTCTGTGTGTAGTATGAATACAGTAGGAGTATAGACACAACAGTCCATTTTCTCAACTGCTTATCCTCACAAGGGTTGTGGGAGTGCTGGAGTCAATCCCAGCTTAAGACATGAGGCAGGGTACACCCTGAGCTGGTTCATTGCCAATCACAGGCACATACAGTGAAGAAAATAAGTATTTGAACACCCTGCTATATTGCAAGTTCTCCCACTTAGAAATCATGGAGGGGTCTGAAATCTTCATCGTAGGGGCATGTCCACTGTGAGAGATAATCTAAAAAGAAAAATCCAGAAATCACAATGTATGATTTTTTTTAGCGATTTATTTGTGCGATACAGCTGCAAATAAGTATTTGAACACCTGTCTACCAGCTAGAATTCTGACCCTCCAAGACCTGTTAGTCCGCCTTTAACAGTCCACCTCCACTCCATGTATTATCCTGAATCAAATGCACCTGTGTGAGGTCGTTAGCTGCATCAAGACACCTGTCCACCCCACACAATCAGTAAGACTCAACCTTGTAACATGGCCGAGACAAAAGAGCTGTCCAAAGACACCAGAGACTACATTGAACAACTCCACACAGCTGGAAAGGGCTACGGAGAAATTGCCAGGCAGATTGGTGAAAAAAGGTCCACTGTTGGAGCAATCATTAGAAAATGGAAGAGGCTAAACATGACAGTCAATCGCAATCGGAGTGGAGCCCTATGCAACATATCACCTTGTGGGGTCTCAGTGATCCTTAGAAAGGTGAGGAATCAACCCAGGACTACACGATTGGACTTGTTCAAAGACCTGAAAAGAGCTGGGACTGCCGTTTCCAAGGTGACTGTTGGTAATACACTAAGACGTCATGGCTTTGAAGTCATACATGGCACGGAAGGTTCCCCTGCTTAAACCAGCAGATGTCAAGGCCCGTCTTAAGTTTGATAATGACCATTTGGATGATACAGAGGAGTCATGGGAGAAAGTTTTGTGGTGAAATGAGACCAAAATGGAACTTTTTGGTCATAATTCCACGAACCGTGTTTGGAGGAAGACAAATGATAAGTTCCATCCCAGGAACACTATCCCTACTGTGAAACATGGAGGTGGTAGCGTCATGCTTTGGGGGTATTTTTCTGCACACGGGACAGGACGACTGCACTGTATTAAGGAGAGGATGACCGCAGCCATGTATTGTGAGATAATGGGAACCTCTTTCCCTCAGTCAGAGCATTGAAGATGATGAGAAGATCGTGGCTGGGTCTTTGAACATGACAATGACCCGAAGCACACTGCCAGGAAAACCAAGGAGTGGCTCCGTAAGAAGCATATCAAGGTTCTGGCGTGGCCTAGCCAGTCTCCAGACCTAAACCCAATAGAAAATCTTTGGAGGCAGCTGATACTCGGTGTTTCTCAGCGACAGCCCAGAAACCTGCCTGATCTAGAGAAGATCTGTGTGGAGGAGTGGGCCAAAATCCCTCCTGCAATGTGTGCAAACCTGGTGAATGTCATGATCCTGCCGCTCCAGCACAAGCTGTGCGGGTGCCTGCGCGGGTGCGCTGATTGGGGCGCACACCTGCGTCTCGTGCGGGCTGATTAGTCTGTGTATTTATATCACCCCAATGACGATTGGTCCGGGCCAGTTCGTTGAGCTTTACGTCCCGTTCCAGCACTCTCGTATCCCCGTTTGAACCTGTGTGTACCGACCTTCGTCCGTTTTCCGACCAACCCCGTAAGCCTGACTCCTTCGATACTTCTGCCTGCGTTGATTGTTCTCCGTGTACCGACTCCTGCCTGTCCGGTCATCTGCTCTCTCCGCCCGATGTCCGAACTACCGCTGCTGCACCGGACTGCCTGCTCGATCCCCGACCTCTGCATACAATAAACGTGTCTCTTCCTGAACTACCTTGCATCTTCGGAGTTCCTGCATTTGGGTCCTACTCTCGTTTCCGATGGGACGTGACAGTGAACAACTATGGGAAACGTTTGACCTCTGTAATTGCAAACAAAGGCTACTGTACCAAATATTAACATTGGTTTTCTCAGGTGTTCAAATACTTATTTGCAGCTGTATCACATAAATAAATCATTAAAAAAAATCCCACATTGTGATTTGTGGATTTTTCTTTTTAGATTATCTCTCTCTCACAGTGGACCAGCACCTACGATGAAAATTTCAGACCCCTCCATGATTTCCAAGTGGGAGAACTTGCAACATAGCAGAGTGTTCAAATAATTATTTTCTTCACTGTATAGTCGCTTCATACACACAATCAACGTAACGTCAATTTAGAGTATCCAATTAATGCATGTTTTTGGAAAAGCCACACAGGCATTGGAAGAACATGCAAACTCTGCACGGGCGGGGCTGTGGCTTGATCCCTGATCATCAAAACTATGAGGCAGACACTCTAACCACTCTTCACCATCCCTAGACCATATATAGTTTTTGTGAAAATTGTTTGTCGGTGTGCCAGGAGGTGTTTGGTTTTAATATCAAATACATGTGCCTTGGTTTTGAAAGGCTGGTACAAATGCCCTGAAATGTCATTACTTATTTAAAAAAAAAAGATTCATCATTGTTAATTCAATTTAGGAAATAAAAAAATTAAGTGCATTATTTATTATTATTTATTTAACTTATAGTAATGGAGTGCAGAGTCCAAAGGAAACCTGGTGACTCAGCATTTAACTATTATGCTGCAAAAAAAAAAAAAAAAAAAAATGGAATAAGTTGCCAATGGAAGTCACGTCACCCCCAAGTGTGAATGTTTTTAAATCTGAGTGAAAACGGAGTGGTTTCAAATCCACATTAAAGACTCTTTTTTTTCTCATGCATTTTCAAGTATTCAAGTACAGTTTTCAGTGATACTAATTGCACAAAAATCTGTTTTAATTGTACTTTTTCGTTTTTTAATGTGTTTCAATGCTTTTCATCATGTAAAGCGCATTGAGTTACCTTGTGTATGAAATGTGCTATACAAATAGATTTATTTTGCCTAAGCGTTGTTATTTTTAAACTCCTATCATTTTACCATGTCTTACAGTTAGGCATACTGTATTTAAACTTTTCCCCCGGTGTTAGTATGTGGATAGCTATATGTAAGTTGTTTTTGTTTTTTGTTTTTTTAGATGATACGTACGTATAAGACGTTTGAGAACCAGTGGTCTCGTCTGGACATTTCCACCTGATCCAATAGGGGGCTTGTTCATCTTCCTAACTTCCAAAAGAGGGCAACATTACCCTAGAAACCAGGAATAATTCGAAATCCACTCTAGAGACTTTCTCATGTGTCTCATGTAAAGTGACTTGTGATCACGCCATGCCTTTTATAAAACTGTCACCAGAAGACAATGTATGTTCTCGTGCAACTTCGGTGTAATAACAATGTAACACATTTGTAGCATTTTGAAATGGCACGTTTTTTTATGTCATCATTCGAGCCAACATTAAAAGAAAAGAAAAAAAAAGAATAGCACGACGAGGTAAATACACACTTTTGAAATAAGGAAATATAAGGTTATAGCTTGGTTTCCCTTCTATCTGTTGGTGTGCAGCTCCTCACTGGATGCTGGGGATCTTGTTGCAGCCGCACGAGTTAGCCCTAAGCCGCTTTCTCCCCATGCAGGGCCGCCTTCACCAGCATTCACCTAAATCTGTCACACAGATTTGACACTGTGTCACTTGGGGTGCACTCACAAATGACATGTATATAATGTGCAATATTGTGCACATTTACAGCCTGGACTTCCCTTAGAGCATGAACTGTTCTTTTGTTTTTTCATCATGTGTTTGTTTGTTTTTTTTTCTCCCCCAGCCTCTTCCTTCTTGTAGTAGAAAATGCACCTTCAATGTTACATTTAGTTTGGATTCACTTTAGTGTCCACACTTCCACAAATGCTCAAAAAAATTGTTGATTAATAAGCAGTAGTGTGTAGATTATAACTATCTATCTTGAAATGTTAATATGTTAATACAATTTAATGGGGGGGGGGGAGAGACATTAATTGCCCATGCATTTTGTTGCTGTAGTTGGTTTTGCAGTCAGTGTCAATTTCTATTCAACACACTGTTCTGTCACCTCAACATATTTCTATATTAACATATTTGCAATATAAAACAAATTACCGCAGCTTCTTTCTCTGTGCGCCGCTATGGTTTTCTGCGTTCAGCAATGCTAATGTGATAAGAAGCTCATACTTTGCCAATACTCAGCACTGGAGAGAAGAAAAAAACTAGACTGAAAGCCCCTCATCCCGGGCTTACTTTCTCCGCTCGTTCAGCTTCAGCTCTGTTGCTTTCTTTTCTGGATAAAGTGGGAGAAACTGGCACTCGGTGGTCACTCAGACGGATTTTCTCCCCGATGTGGCTTTTGTCTGTTTACACTGCACAAAGTAGCTTGTTTGGGCTTCTTGAGAGTGTCACAGGTTCAAAAATTGACACTATATAAATGAAGACAGTATTATGCTGTTTTACTGAAATACTGTATAGAATTGTTGAGTTGTTTTCTCGTCTCTTGCAGGCCGTGGAGGATAATCATGATTATCTTCCAGTTGCAACAGAGCTTTCATGGATGTCCCCATCCTTTGGGATTCTCCAGCCCTTTGAAAGGAAAATAGAGGATAAAAATCTGCTAAATGAGTTTTCGGCAGCCGAGATCCTTCTCTTCCACAGGTAATTCATTTGATTAATTTTTGACCTTTGGGAAAACTTTGCACAGCTTTTTAGGCCACTTCTTGTATTTTTCCAACCCTGGCTCAGTAAAATTATGTCTTCTACTGGAATTTTCATTGAGGACCTGACCTAAACACTTTGTTGCACATGTAGTGAACAAGATAAATATATTTCTCTGTATTTCAACATATTTTTTTTCTACTATATTTAATTTTTTTTTCATATGGATCAATCCAAAAACAGATGAGCCTTTTTCATACATAGGGGAAATACTCCATAAAGATGGAGGAGATAGAGAAGGATTTTGATTCCCTTAGGTTGTTAAGGCCACTGAGTAGACTTGCAAAATATGCAGTTCTTCCAGAACTCAAAGGAAAACTTTGTGCCCCACAAATAATACAGCAGGAGATGCTTATTTTCTCCCACACAGGTGTTTGGAGATTCTGTCTGTGATAAATCATGATTTGTAAACTTTGCCATAGACAGCCTTGACAGGTTTCCCCATATAATGTAGAAAAATGGTGAAGGGCTTAAGAAGAGCTATGATTTAGAGCAAAGGGATGCAGCATCTCTCCCTTCCAGAGGAGGCCCTCCTGGCTTTGATTTAATTCTTTCCTTGCACTATTAAAAAGGCCTTCCACTCCCCTCACTGCATGCACCTTGCTGCCATAAATGGCACAAAATCATTCGTCATTGCCGCTTGTAGGTAGCCAAACAACGGCCTTTCGCAGTGTATATTTTTCCATTATTGATTGTGTGTGTGATGCGTGGTGAAGTACAAATATGGCTACCCGCTTGTGTCCAAGTTCAAACTGGGGAGGCAGACAACTTCTTCTTCTTCAACTTCTCTTGTGAATCTCATTCAGTACAATTCGAATTTAGAGTGACCCGAGATACGAGCCATCGGTTGGCCTATTTTTACGTTTTAGTCGGAAGAAAAACTGAGTTATGAGGGGTAGGTATGGTTGTACCTCAATTCACCAATGAACAGTAGTTTGGCAGATAGTCAGCAATACTTCAAAAAAGAAGTTTCAAGATGTTTATTATCACTGCTACTTGAAGTATACTGTCAAACTGAACATGAAACAAAGACAATTTGTTACGTATTCAACTTCATCACATAACGTTGTCTTAATAAAGTCCAATAGCCTAATGGTAAAACACAATGCAAAATACCGTAGATAAGCTCATGTAACTAACATTTGTGATAATTATAAACTTTAAACATATTTGAAATCCAGCATTAGACACATGTAGACAGAGCATGCAACGATAGTTACAGCAAATCATTCATTTAATTGCAAAAGTCATTTTTCAACATTTTCGTTAAACAAGAAAAAAGAATTAATTCAATAAACAAGTTTGCCACAATTCAACCTTTGTGGACTACCTTGACCCGGATAATTGAGAATCTACATCGACATAAAGAAGAAGTGTTTTGCTAAACACATTGGTATTTTATTTATTGATATTTTGACAAGAATATATTGATTATACTATTACGCCAGCGATAGATTTTTTGTTTATGAAAACAACTAACATTATTTCATATTAGTTGTGACAATCTTTCACGTTTCAGCATTGTGTCTTAGTGTAGTATGTCTGCACAGTATGTACTACACTACCCCTTGATGACCACGTTCTACACACCAGAAGAAGCGGCACAATTCTCTTTGACTTATGATGCACCAACAGTTTAATTTTTAACATTCTACATGTTCCGCCTGTATATTTTTATCAAGTATAATACTCATGTGTAATTTTCCATATGAAAAAAAATGTTTGAAGACATTTTTGAGTGGTATTATGGGGCGCTGAAACGAATTAATAGAATTTCCATTTGTGTCACTCTGGAAAGATTATTTGAGATATGAGTTTTTCTGAGTTACTCACATTGACACAGAATGAATTATAGTCCCAAAGCACCGCTGTAGTAGTTTATGCAGGACAAGTGATGTTCGACCAACAGCTACTTTGTGTGGTAAACTGTACTGGCCCTGAATGTCAGCGTGCCTTTGTTGTTTAATTTATTTTATTTTCAAAGTGAAGGGAGGTGTCCTTGCTGTGAAAGGTACTCATTGATGTGGCTATAGTTAGTCCGCGCTCCCGCTGAGACTGTCGGCAGGAGACGCTCCTTCCTCTCGCTCCAACTCATTCACTGCTCCATTTGCCCACTGCCATCGGGGTAGTTGGCCAGAATTTTTTTTTTTTTTACTGAGAGGTGATGAAGATGCCTAAAAAGAATGTAGAAGTGTGTGAGGTGTCAAGTGTCACCCTACCTAAGGCTCAGATGTTCAAAGGCTTTGTCTTTGCATCTAAATCAACCAAATAATTCAACATCTTTCCCCATTTTATTTGTTTTCACAGATTGGGTATAGCCCACCAGCCGTAGGTTCCCACCCTTCCTGCACGAATTTCCAAATTTTAGTCTTTAAAGTCATGACTCTAAATTACAGTCTTATGAGCAAATAGAAATAATCTGTTGGAGCCCGGAAAATCTTTAGCTCAAGAATGTAAAATGTTGGTGCTAACATTAATTTGACTTCATTGAATATTGGCTGTGAGCTCCATGGTGATGTGTGTGTGTGTGTGTGTGTGTGTGTGTGTATATATATATATATTATATATATATATATATACTTTACTTATTATTTATTTTTTTTTTATAAGAGATCCCTTTGCAGACCCTATTCTCATTGTAATTTAGTAGGATTTTACATAAAAACTAGTCAATTACTTTGTCCTCACAAGGGTCATGGGAATGCTGGAGTCCATCCCAGCTGTCATTGGGAGGAGGCAGGGTACACCCTGAACTGGTTACCAGCCAATTGCAGGGCACTTGGAGACAGACAACAGTCGCACTCACAATCACACCAACGGGCAATTTAGAGTCTCCAATGAATGCATGTTTTGGAATGTGGGAGGAAACCGCAGGCACGCTGAGAACATGCAAACTCTGCACTGGGGGGGGATTTTAACCCCAGTCCTCAGAACTACAAATAGAACAACAAACAGGGTTTCAAAAAAAACCAAACAAATGAAAGTTTACAATATTGTGCCCTGAGGATAGCAATTCAAATTAAACCAACAACTGCATTGTTTTTATTTATTTGTATTTAAAGACCAGCTTGATATGGTTTGCTCCTTGATGATGCAATTTCATGGAAACGTTAATGTGGCAAGTCACATGACCAAACCTGGGAAACAGGTTTGTGGACTTCCTGTGTACGTTATGTTAACTGTATTATCACGATTGGATTAAATATTATTGGAAGCTGAACTTTCTAAAATTTCATTTTCTTTACAGCTGGTGTCTTCGGACATAAGTTCATTTATACAAATATGATATGATATATATCTGTACTGAATATAAACTCCAATGAACCCTAAACATTAAATATGGTCATCTTTGGTGGCTGTGTGGTGAAATGCAAAAGAAATTGTAGATAGTGCACTTTTCTTATTGCTGACATGAGCATTGAAATCCCCCACTAGAATGATAGTTCCCACCAGGAGCCTATTCTCAATGCAATTTTGTAGGATTTTACACAAAAACTAGTCAACTCACAACAAATATCCATCCATTTTCTGAGCAACTTAGAGTTTCGGATTAATGCATGTTTTGAGGAAGTGGCAGGAAACCATGCAAACTCCACACAGGCAGGGCTGGGATTCAAACCCCGGACCTCAGAACTCCAAGGCGGACGCTCTATAGTTGCCTCACCGTGCCGCCTCTGACACACAAATACAGATTTTCTTTGCATCATAACCCAGAGCTAAGTGCAATTAAGTAATTTCAGCACAAAATAGTATGTAAAACAAACACTTGATGTTTTAAACTAAAATAATCCATGAATGACAGAAACAAAAGATGTAGTACTTAATTTTAAGAGCTGCTCCATTTATGATCCAGATAGTAAATTCATATTTTAAATTATAGTGTTGAGCAACTCAAAACTTTTCCACATTTTGACTCATACAAAGAACCTCATTGATGCTCAATACTCAATACTCTACACTGTGTCAATCAATATGCATTGAAGAGAGCTGAGATGCTCCTTCATACAACTGTGTCAGAACAACTTCCCGACTGGGTGCATCGAGGGGGGAGGAGCTAGGAATATTACAATTAAGAGAAACGATATCCTCTCTGTGTATGTTTGTATTTTTGTGTTTGTGGTGTTAAAATCAACAAGGACAAAAAAAAAAAAAAAATCATTCAGAGTAAGGCTCTTCTTACACAGTATTGTTTTTAATTTTTGCATCTTTTTTTTCCCCAACATAATTATTTTACTGGGGTTGTCAGGTTTTGCTATGAAATGACATCAAAGACCTCTTTGAAAGAACGTTTCAAGAAAAGTTTATTTCAAATTTATCCTCTCAACTGCTAAATCTACATTACTGTAATTTAATATACCCCCAATAAAAATTCACTAACCTTGAACAAGAAATAAAACTGAATTAACCTAATTAACAAAAATGGAGATGTTTGCTTTAGCATTTGAACTCTTCATGTTGTATTTGAGTTTTAATGACCTTTTATTTGCAGTATATGATTGATTTTTGCTATCTATGGTTTTAGCCACATCATTGAGTAAGTTCTATTCTTATCTCATGAAACTGAAAAGTTTTCCATTCCCCCATTTATTTTGAAGCTCTCTGCTCAAAACACTGATGCTCCTCGTGCGTTTTATCACCTCTACATCTGTGTGTGCATTGGAATAGTGAGCCGGGCCTCTGAGGGCTAGCATGCAGCTCTCTGCTGGCTTTGTTCAGGATGAAGAAGTCATAATCCTCAAACAGACTTAAATTCCACCAGAAAGGCTCTTGATCCTGAATCCACTCATTTTCTTCAAACGAGTACGGCTGAAACGAGAGAGGAGGTGTTTGGGTGGGGGGGGGGACCAGTTTAAATCCGTGGTTTAAATCGGCTACAGGTGGGCAAGAGCACACGTGTACATTGTGTGTAAATTTGCCAGGGTCTCCCAGAGCTCTTATGAAAAGGTAAACTTCCTCTAAGGCAAGAGACTCATGTGAATCTCAAGGTTGCGTTTTCTCTGCCATCCTAAAGCACGATTCTCTCCACTCTTGTCAGACGCCGTTATAGCTTCAAAGCTATATCAAAATTGTGTTTGTTCTGCACTTGGGCTTCACCCACACAGTGGACTCAAAAAGGAACACGTCTATTTGATAGTGTATATTTCATTGCCGCTGAGAGACTGTGTTTGTCTTTCAGTGTTTGTCGGATCATATTTGAGCTGAGGGTTCCTATTAAAACTAAACAGCATTTCAGACGAATATTGCCCTTGCCGAAACCACATCTGCAGTGTGAAACCAATTTCTTTGTAGCATAGTTTTACTTCATCTGGTGCTGTTTCTGATTACTTTCAACCCTCCTAAAACATATTTCATCTATTCCTGTTCTTATATTACTTTTGTCATTCCAATGAATGCATATTCACTTGTTTAATATGAATAGATCCCAACGAGGCTGTACTGACTTCATTATCAGTATGAAAGCATCTAAACACAATACTTCATATTTTGCTTTGTGCCTTGGCTTTTATTATTTTCACTTTTTGATTAACTGATATTTTTGAGGGCAGTACGGTGGCTCAGCTGCTAGAGCGTTGGCCTCACAGTTCTGAGGTCCCGAGTTCAATCCCGGACTCGCCTTTGTGGAGTTTGCATGTTCTCCCTGTGCCTGCGTGGGTTTTCTCCGGGCACTCCGGTTTCCTCCCACATCCCAAAAACATGAAACATTAATTGGGCACTCGAAATTGCCCCTAGGTGTGATTGTGAGTGTGGCTGTTGTCTGTCTCGATGTGCCCTGCATTTTGCTGGGAACCAGTTCAGGGTGTACCATGCCTCCTGGCCGTTGACAGCTGGGATTGGCTCCAGCACTCCCCGCGACCCTTGTGAGGATAAATGTAAAGAAAGTGCATGGATGGATGTTTTTTGAGCCATCTCTGTAATGCTTCTCACTTGGGTCATGGGCGTGTATAACCCTTTCCCAGTCTGGCAAGCAACCATTCGCATTCACGTTCACATGTACAGGCAATTTAGTGTCTTCAGTTAACCCACGATGATGATGACGATGAGGATTTTTGGATGTGGGAGGGAACCTGGAGTACTCGGATGGAAAATCCACACGGGGAGAACATCCAAACTCCACACAGGCAGGGCCATGATTTGAACCCTGGCCCCCAGAACTGTGACGCGAATATGCAAATGGAAAAAAAAGAAAAAGGTCATCAGTTACAAAAATAGTTAAACATAAATTGATTACAAGTTGTAATGGAATGATAAAGAAATGCAGTGGATGTGAAATCTACTCAACCTTGTTCATTTGCCTATTTTTTGTGATTTAAAAATATGATAGAGATAAATTGGTCTAAAAAAATGTCCACCATTAATGTCATCTATAACCTGTAGAGTTCATTGAAATGAGAAGTAAAATTAACTGAGATTATGTGGTTGCACTAGTGTTGTCAGCCTCTTATAGCTGGAGTTGTGGCTGTGTTCAAAATTAACCAATCACATTCAATCCCATGTTAAATGAATGTTGAAATCATTTTAAGTGCCTCTGATCAACCCCAAATAAAGTTCAGCTAATGTAGGAGACTTGGCATTTGAGCAGGTGTGTGTAGACTTTGCATCCACTGTAAATACACGTTGTTGTTGTCATTACGTAGAACTCCTTCTCATAGTTTGGTGGCAATATGACTATCGTTGTCATGATCCTGCCGCTCCAGCCTGGGCTGTGCTGGTGTCCGCGCGGTTGCTCTGATTGGGAGGTGCACACCTGCGCCTCATGCATCCTGATTGTGCTGTGTATTTATATGACTCCGATGACGACTGGCCGGCGCCAGTTCGTTGAGCTTCATGTCCCGTTCGAGTGCTCCGGTATCCCTGGTCGTCAACCTGTGTGTACCGACCTTCGCCTGTTCTCCGACCAACCTTGTAAGCCTGACTCCTTCGATACTTCTGCCTGCTTTGATTGTTCCCCTGTGTACCGACTCCTGCCTGTCCGCTCATCTGCTCTCTTCGCCCGACGTCCCAACTATCGCTGCTGCACCGGACTGCCTGCTTGACCCCCGACCTCGGCATATAATAAACGTTTCTCCTTGAACTACCTTGCATCGTCCGAGTCCTGCATTTGGGTCCTACTCACGTTCCGATGGGGTGTGACAGAATGAACTGGCCACAACAGGACCCAGCAGGAAAGACCCGGCGTCGCCGGGACCGACGCAAGGTTAGACCGTCTGCCGGAGGACCAAGGCTGTCCGATCCGGGTAGGCTCCTTGACGTCCCCCGCTTCCGTGTCTTACGCTCCGCCAGCGAGGTATGAATACGTCCCGAACACGACCCGTCCGGCTCCTCATATTCTTCTGGACTCTGACTTTTCGGAGTATGAGGAGGACCGTGATTTGTATGACCGGCTGCCAGAGTACGACTCCGATTATTCTGATTATGAATCTGCTCGTCCGATCTTTCATCCCAGTCAGTTTGTTTCACCTCCCCGTGTTTCCAGCACCCGAGCGTCTTCGCCTGGTAGGTTTAAGTACACCAATCCGTATGAGGGAACCCGCTTGGTCATCTACCCGGGACCTCCGCGTGGCGACCAGAGGTGACGCCCCGGCCGGGCGCTCCCCGGTGCCTCCCGCTGCGCGGCCACGAGGACATCGTCCTCCCACTCCTCGCCGGCAACGGCAAAACAGGCAGACCCACAGCTGGTAGCGAAGGTTCCAGCCCAGAGGGAGGAGGAGCCGCTAAATCACGAGGCGTTCTGCCGCGAAATGCGGGCGCAGATAGAGCGGCAGAGCGCCGAATTGGCGGCTCTCACGGCCCAGGTCCGGTAAGGATTGGCGAACCAGCCGAGCTACGCTGACGTCACAACTGCGACTGACTCGCTGCTGATGCAGGTTCACGTGGCAGTTGGAACTGACCCGCTCCCGAGACACGCCCACTTGTCAGTTTCGACTGACTCTCCGCCTACTCTCGTTCACGTTGCCGTGGAAACCAACCCGCCCCCTCGCCAAGCGCACGCTGCAGTGGGAACGGACTCGCCACCTTGCCAAGTGCACGTCGCAGTGGGAACGGACTCGCCACCTCGCCAAGCGCACTTAGCTGTGGAAACTGACCCGCCTCCTCGCCATTCCCATGTCGAGGTTTTGGCTGTTCCGAGCAGAGTTCACGCGGCAGTTGGAACTGACCCGCTCCCGAGACACGCCCACGTGTCAGTTTCGACTGACTCTCTGCCGACTCTCGTTCACGTTGCCCTGGAAATGGATCCGTCACCGCGCCACGCCCACGTTGCTGTCTCAACGAATGCACCCCAAGCTCAGGTGGCAGTGGGGACTGACCCGATGCCGCCTTACGTTCCCGTCCAGGAGGTGGCGACGGTGACACTGACGCTGCCTTCTCACATTCCTGTCCAGGAGGTGGCGACGGTTCCCCAGCCGCCTCACGTTCCCGTCCAGAATGAGGTGGAGTTGGTGATGCTGCCTCCGCCTTCTCACGTTCTTGTCCAGGAGGTGGCAACGGTTCCCCAGCCACCTCACGTTCCTGTCCAGAAGGTGGCGACGGTTCCCCAGCCGCCTCACGTTGCCGTCCAGGAGAGGGCGATGGCACCACGGCCTCCTGACGTTCCCGTCCAGGAGGAGGTGGAGTTGGTGATGCTGCCTCTGCCTTCTCACGTTCCTGTCCAGGAGGTGGCGACGGTTCCCCAGCCGCCTCACGTTGCCGTCCAGGAGGGGGCGATGGCACCACGGCCTCCTCACGTTCCCGTCCAGGAGGAGGTGGAGGTGGAGTTGGTGATGCTGCCTCCGCCTTCTCACGTTCTTGTCCAGGAGGTGGTGACTGTTCCCCAGCCGCCTCACGTTCCTGTCCAGGAGTACCAGCGGCGACTTGTCCGCGGCCGTCCCACGCCCGTGTCTCGACGGTGACAAGAGCTGGGGAGTTCTGATGAGCCACCCCGGAGCTGGAGAGACTTCGGGATGGCTGTGATGGTAATGGTGGCGGTCATGGCCCTGGTCCTTCTCTCCATCATCCTATTCGCTCCAGATGGCTCCCAGCCGCTTCATGACCTGGCCTCATTGGTGACCAATCCACGGCTGCCTACTGACCAAGCCTCGGTGGCAACCAATCCCTGGTCGTCTTGCAACCACCGCGTGGGAGGTTCTCGTCCTGAGCAGCGGCCTGCCTCGTTCTGGTTCCTGCTTCGCCGTTTGGTTCCTCACAGAGGTCGTCCGCCCGAATCGCCCCTTGGGGACCCTGGTGCTTGGCGTCTGGGTCGTCCTCCTGACCTGTCCACCCGGACGCCTTGCGTTTGGTGGCATGGATGGCCACCAGACTGGGGTTCGGGAGGGGCGTGCCCTCCTCCGGACCCCCCTTCCGCCCACCCCTGCCTGTGTTAAATATTGTCTGTTTCTTTCGTTTAGGCACGTCTGGGAGCCGTGCCATGAGGGGGGGTACTGTTATGATCCAGCTTGGGGTGTGCGGGTGTCCGCGCGGTTGCTCTGATTGGGAGGTGCACACCTCCACCTCATGCAGCCTGATTATGCTGTGTATTTATATGACCCCGATGACGACTGGCCGGCGCCAGTTCGTTGAGCTTCATGTCCCGTTCGAGTGCTCAGGTATCCCTGAGCGTCAACCTTTGTGTACCGACCTTCGCCTGTTCTCCGACCAACCTTGTAAGCCTGGCTCCTTCAATACTTCTGGCTGCTTTGATTGTTCCTGCATTTGGGTCCTACTCTCGTTCCGATGGGGCGTGACAATAGTCTTTTAACATTTTTTTTTGTCATATTGCCGTTACATGTTCCTTCTATTAGTCACCTTGAAATGAGATAGTAGTTTTGTATTTTAAGCTTTTCTAGAATATTTATATATTATTCGTGTCTGTATTTATCTAACATGCCGGAATAGGTATTTGAGACATTGCTGGCCCTCAAGCCAAATTACTCTTAAATCCACCTTCATGGAGAAAATAAGCACCAGACCTTGTTTTTATTGCAATATACAGTAAGTGATAATTAATACCTTAAGTACCAACTATAGAGCCACCATCCACTTGTGGATGAGTAAATCAATAGAAAAGCAATATAAGGATTTTATGGTCATTAGTTGGTTTGCAGGACAAACACTTTGCACATCCAACACTGAGTGTCTGGGGAAATAAAAAGGTACTTACATTAGTATTGACCTTGTTACAGCTCTTGTAGCTGTTTGCTCTGTGCCCATGTGCGCGTGCACATGCACGCAAGCACACACATGTACAAATGCACACTATATAGTATGCTTTTTTTTTTTTCCCCCTCAGAAAAGGCAGGATAACAGATTAAAATAAAGTAATTAGCAATGCATGAACAAACTTTACTAATGTCTCTTTAAAGACGGACTGTTTAATCGGAAATGTGTTTTTTTCACCAAACATCTCACTTAAAATAAAATGTAAAAAAAAAAAAAGTTAATTACCGTTGCAAAGTGTGGTCTGTTCCTGTGTGTGCAAGAATCCGTATCTGGATCTGAGAAAACCCAAGTACACAGTGTAAACAAACCACTTCTCTGGGTGATTAACATATGATTGTAATTCATCATATCATGTGCAGCTGGTGACATCTTGCAGTAGCATTCATTCCATGTTGCAACACGCCTTGGCTTCGACTCTGAACAAACAGATGCAAGCTGCTGCCACTGACTGTTCGTAAAAGATTTGGGAAATCAGGTGTGTGAGGTGATTAGCATCATCATGTCTGAGATCGATGTGGAATTACCTTGACTTGGTTTTCATAGATGCCCTTTTATGGTGTCAATTGAGATTTTTACTAAATGTAGGACTACATTAAAACATTTTGAAATGGATTTATTTTAAACAATGTCAAAAACAAAAATGGTACCTAGTAGTCGTAATAGTTTGTTTTTGCATGTTGCTTAAATGCTCTACAAAGTTAAATTATTCATTTGAAACAGTTATTTTGTATAAGAAAAGAATAACTACGCTTGGTAATCAAGGGGCATTAATTATGCTTACAGAGCTTCACATTGTTTTTAGTCTTGAAATGTGGCAGCTCAATGATTTTTGAATCCAAAATTGCTGGACCACAAAGGTACAGTAATCCATTGTACTAACATTAGTTGCGGTACAAACAAAATGATAGCACAACAAAAGAAGTAAAAAACACAAAACTACTACAGCTTTTATTGGGAAATAACTGTGTTAACATTAAACATATATCATAACACTGTTTACAATATACACAGAGCGCCATTCAATCTTGCCTGTGGCCTAGTCCTTTGTGGATTTTTTTGAGACTAAAAAATTTTCTTGTGTTTGTATACCGATTGGGTTCCTGGTCCACCAGTTCCCATTTGCCCTTGCCCAGAACGTGACATGGTTACTTTTACGATCCTTTCACAGGGTAAATAGTCGTCATTTGTCATTTTGTTGGATTAGCGGTCCTCTTTCGTAAAGACCTGAAGCACCAAATTCCCTTGGTGGGTCATTTATTTCCTGTGTCTTAACACCAAAGTTTAGCTCCTGTTCACTGTGAAATGTAATTGCACTTCAAATCTCCTGCCCCTTTCATTTTCTTTTCCTGATTGTCCTATGCTCGCTGATACCAGTGTTTGCAGCTCTGTTGTTCACCAGTCTCAGGGCAGTAATAGGACATAGCCACTAGAGACTCTGTTTAGTCTCCGTGGATTAAGAGAAAACTGACAGGTGCAGGAGAGCAGGAAAGAGTTCCAAACGAGTGAGAAATGCTGAGGGAAACTGAAGACTTATTTTCCAGTGAAGTTGTAAAATGTAAACAGACTTCTGACATCTACACAGTACATCTAAGCCCTTCTGAATGGAGTTCCTTGTGATCTTGTGCAGCATTGAGGGGGCCCGCAGGGACATCCCCGAGGCTTGTTGTTTCTTGTCAGAGATTAGATTGAACCAGGCGGCTGTGGTTCACACTCATGCCTGAAAGAAGCCAAGGCTCCCTGCCACTGACCACAACCCCTGAACATTGCTCTGTAGTGTTCCCTTTACATCTATTTCTTCTTGTAGACTCCGTTACAGTCTTGATTTTAACTTCAGAGCCTTTGGAGAACGAACATATACTGCTGAGTATTTACAGACAACTTTGTGTGCGCCCTCCAGTGCAATTCTTCATTAGCAAAGAGCAAAACTTGTTTAGAATTGCAACATATATTACTTTTTTTTATTTCCTGAATGAAGAGGATAGATGGAAATGTTCATTTTGGAGCAAATAAAATGAGAAATGAAAATGAAGCCTCTTTTTTTTTAGGGGATTGCTCACCATTTTCAAACAGCTTTTTGTTATAAAATGAGTTACAGTCACTGTGATTTGATGGGCGCGCATTGGCCCGCGCGCCATCGCACTCGCAAAGTTGCACAATCGAGCACGAAAAATCATGCACGCAAAATTTGTTACGAGTAGAAATACATAGATATTGAAAGACGTCGCTTATTTTGTGTAGTCTTGACCAATATTCCCTCTAAGCTGAGCCCTTTAAGTGAACACAGCCTGACGTTTTTCTTTTTTTTAAACACGGAAGCACACGGTCTTTAACAACCTGCTGCTCAACCTACTTCTACTTCCTAGTTTACCTGACACCGCCTCCCTCATCTCTTAAAGGCGTACACTCATAATTACAAACAGAACACACACCCGCAACTTTATATCCGTGGGCATGACTGGTGGACCACACCTGTAACTTAATATCTGCGGGCATGACTGACCACACCTGTACATTTTTCAAATGTGAGTGACTAGAGTTAAGTTCACTGCCACAATACTGGAATTGAAATCATTGAGAGTTCATACCTTGAAAAATTTTAATGAAGGTGTTTGTTTTAATTTTATCTCAGGATTTATCACTTGGCAGCATGGTGGCTCAGCTGGAAAGCCTTGGCCTCACAGATCTGAGGTCCCTGGTTCAATCTCGGGCCTGCCTGTGTGGAGTTTGCATGCTCTCCCCACGGCTGCGTGGGTTTTCTCCCGCCACTCCTGTTTCCTCTCACATCCCAAAAGCATGCAAGATTAATTGGACACTTGAAATTGCCCCTAGGTGTGATTGTGAGTGTGACTGTTTGTCTCGATGTTCCCTGCGATTGGCTGGCAACCAGTTCAAGGTGTACCCCACCTCCTGGCCGTTGACAGCTGGCATAGGCTCCACCACTTCCCGTGACCCTTGTGAGGATAAGCGGCTAAGAAAATGGATGGATGGATAGATTTAGCACTTAAATGCAATTGCTGCAAGTAATTGATGTCTTAGTCAGAGACACGTACATACTGGACTTTCCGTCATCAGGACCATTTCTTAGTAAATTGCACTGTAATTGCGCAGCCACGTGCTTGCCACCTTTGGTGCAGTAGTCATGCATCTCTCTGAGAGGAAACACATGAGCTGTCCGTTTCCGAGAGAAGCCTTAAAGAGTGATCCAGTGAAAGCAGCTGTCAGAGAGGTAAAGAGCACTGACAGCCATACGTCATCCCCGCCTGATGCGGCCCCCCACCCCCTGTATTTAAAAGACTATGGCAGTCAAGAGCCCATAAAAGTGAGTGAGTCGTCGGGAGCATCTGCCGCTGCATGCAGGGAGGAGATTCAATGTGAAAAAGGGGAGATAATGTGCTATCTTACTAATGGGCACCCGACAAGATACAGGCTCATTTTTCACATCATGTCATCTGTGAGGTTTGAATATAAGTAATGGCCAAGAGGAGCTCGGCTCTCTCCCAGCCATTACGGCTCCTCACTTTTATTTGTGTTGACTTGTACAGTTGGAGGAGATGACAGTGTACAGGGCGTGCAGATCAGTCCAAGTGATGAGCCTCAATTCTTTATTCCCTCCCCTGACAGGTCCCTTCTCTTTGGCAGGCACGGGAGGCCAGAATGCCGGGCGACGTCATATCAAATGCTGTAATCTGACAGAATAAAGGAATTTGCACACTGGGGACATCACAAACTCTGTCTGTTGTAATTTTCTGACAGAGACAGAAGGGGGAAGTGAAGGGGCTTCTACAGCTTCATGTAGTAAGAATTAGTGTCACTCAAAGTTAAGCGGCTATTTTAGGATAAATAGGGGAGGATCTCAATGACATGTTTTGGGGCACTTGGCTTTATGATACTATGCTAATGTGAGTGGATACTGATTGGTCATTGGATGTTTTCATTTCCACTGTAGTAGGATACAACATGTCTAAATATCTGTTCTGAAAAGGTTAGGGCGTAATTAACGCTTAAATTCCCTGCAGCTGTCAACCATGTTCAGGTCACAGTAATGCTGAAAAAAATATATTTTAATACATTTGTCGACAAAGAGACAACGTAAAAAGCTAAAAAACAACAACGCATTTCAATATTTTAGAATAACCTTCTCACCAATTAGTGCAGTTTTACAAAAAGTGTTCAATCCCCATTTGTTTTTTTTTTAATCCACTGCTCATTTTATTTCCAGACAGACAACTTAAAATCTGAAAATAAATACATTTGGAGAGGTTTTTTTTTTCTTAGTGTTAGGTAGGCAAAAAAAAGTCCATCTTGGTGCCCATCTCCACTAACTGTGCGAGAGGCAGGGTACACTCGGAACTAGACTCCAGTCAACTGCAGGACACTTAGAGTAATTAATATATTAATTACTATTCGTGCAAAAAGAATTTAAAAAGATGAAAAATCTAACACAGTAAAGTGACTTCTTCTATAAAATGAAGTCACATCAGGTTTATTTATATGGTCCTTGATCACAAAAGAGTATAAATGGGTTTCACAGACCCACAGTTTACAAAAATCAATGTTAGACCCTGGTTTAGTCCCGCAAGCCCCCTTGCCGAGCAGGAGGGGAGATGTGTAGACAAGTGCCAGTTAAACAGGCCAAAATCCCAATGTCACAGTTAGCCAGGGCAATAAGCTAGTTCCATATTAGGTGGGATTTAACCAATGTGAGAGTATAGGAATACATCTTAATGTGAGATTTTAAGATTTCTACAGATGTAGCCACTCTAATTTTTGCAAGATGCTCACATTTTCCTGGGAAGGGCATTCCAGAGTAATGGTGCCTGAAACGAGAACGCTCTGGAATCTGCTGACTTTCTTACTGAACTTTCTTGCCACTAAATTGTGTAGGGTGTTATAACAATGTATTCCTTAAAAAAAAAGTAAAAAAAAAAAGCGAAGAATAGAAACACATTTTGCTATTAATTAAATGTTGAAATTCTTCCACCAGAGGACAATACATACCTGTTAAAAAAAATGTGGGAAAAAAAGGGTTTGGTGGCTGCTTGAAATTAATTTTTTTCTCAAATTCATACATTAATTTGTGCCAACCCAAATCCCCAAACTACACTTATAGTATGAAAAAATTGAATGACTTGATGTCTGAATGTAGAATTTTCCGTGTCACATGTCAACACTGTTGCGGTCAAGCTTGCCTTTTGTACTCCTATTTCTTTGCACAAGAACACATTGAGCTTCCGCTTGATTCGAGGGATCCTTATTCCTCTCTATTAACAAAGCATAACAGTACTGCACAAATTTTATGCTTCATTAATTACTTTGAAAATAAAAAATAAGCATTACTGCTTTGTCAGTTCCTGGGAGGATGGATGAGAAAACAAGTGGTTTTCTTATTAAGTTGAGGAGTCAAAGGCCTTGTTCTCCAGCCATGGACTTCAAGAGCCCAGAAGATTAAGACATATATTGGATTCATGATGGAGGCCACGTAGTTCATTTTCAAAGTAAAACAGAATATTATTCACAGTCCTTTTAAAATTCAGATTGCCAGGTGGCCTGTGACTCAGAAGTTGTGTATTTCCTTTTCAATTAACAGCTGCTATGTCACCAAAAGGATCCCATCTCCAAAATCCCTTCCTTCTTTTTTAATTTTTGTTCATTTATTTATTTTTGCAAAGGGGTTGACAGGATGACTGCAGTTTTGGCAGCTGAGCGAAAAACAATTCTTGAATTTGTTGTTGCTCAAAGGATATTCAAACTTGACAATTCTGAGACCTTACTCTAAATTGTCCATCCCGCTTTGTGAGCCAAAGACTCCCTACAGGTGATATTATAAAAGACACATGCACATAGCTAAGGCTGATTTTCATATATATTAAAAGTGAGGAATATGAAATTGTTAAAAAAGGCGAAGGCTCAATCTTACATCACAAGATCTTCTCTTTGATTTGGAATATCATCTCCGTTGTCTGACCCTCGGAAAAACAACTTCAATAATCTCATTCACACACTGTTTCATTGGAAGATCATCGAACACCGGGTTGTAGAAGTAATATTGCTATTGTTTAGTCCCTAAACCTACTTGTCATACACAAGCATGATGAAAAGTTGACAATCCTTCAACCAATGTGCTCTCTAATAGAAATTTCAATTCAAACCTCTAAGCAAACTGTATATCCAGTTCTTCCCACCGATACAATATTAAGTCCAAATTCCAATTTTACCATTACAATAATGACGACTTTGGGATATTGAGGAAGAATACTATGCATAATCAGTCAGTCTTATGTGGAGGGATGCACCAGGCATAGTAATAAAGCCACGACTTCAGGATGGTGCGCTCATTGCCACAGTCGCTCTCATCCAACCCCCCATTTCCTTGCACCAGTGCCTGCCTCATCACTCCACACCAAATATCCCAGCCTTAATTGGTCTGGGCCCCTCCAACACATTTGTAATGAAAAAAGCAGCACATAATTCTTAGTTTGTTGGCTGGCAGAGCTCAATTTACAAAAGTGGAGGTTGGTGATAACCACAGACAGTACGACTGTGGGGCGCTCCCAACAATGAATCACGCCACAGCCAGGGTTGAGCACAATATAATTGAGTCCAACATTTCTGAGCACTTTCAGCGTAATTAATGATAATCTGTAACAGAGGAATCTGAGATTCCAGTTCACAGAACTGTTTAATTAGGCCCAGTAATGAAAGCACAGGCACTACAAGAAAGAATATGGCCGGCGTCATGATTAATGATTTGTGCTAGTGAACACAAAAGTGCTGCACTGTTAACTCCAACGAATGCTGCTGTGTGTCTCTGGCATTTACACAACAAAATACATGGGAGCTGTTTGCAGCCCCTTTATAAAACCCCACAAATGGGACATTTTTCATTGTATGTTTTACTTAAAAGATGTTTCGAGTTATGGAATAAAAATAGAGTTTGAAAATTTTGAATACAACGGTGCCTCGAGATACGAGTTAAATTACCGCCACGGCCATCTGACGTCACCTTTCCCCATCGAAATGAATGGAAATGACATTAATCCATTGTAGCCTTCCTCCAAAGAAACCCAAAAGAAATGTTTGTAGTGTGGAAAGGCACAGATGACAATACACCCTTGGGAAATTGCTATCGATAATAATGTAATTTAATGTATATTTAAAAAATACAGCCATCGGATAATTAATAATACTCAGCATTTATAAATTGTAAAGTTTTGTTCATTATAATTGACCTAAAACAGGGAACTGTTATTTTTTTTCCTCAGGTCTTGTAAGACAGTCAGGGACAGTCAGTCAATGACTGTCTGCTGTTCCTGCTATGCGCTCTTAGAGGCAGGGCAGTGCAGTGCAATGCATGCTTGGAACTACATGTTAGTAAGAAGCTAAAAAAAATAATAATAATAACATTGTGCCAAAACATTAATTTAACTTGTTTTTCACAGATTATAAAGACTATATGCCTGTGAATATTGTTTACCTCTCTGTATGTGTTACTATGGAGTTTGTGTCAAAATATTGGTTATTTGAATGTACATCCTCTTGTAGTAATCGGTGGGGTTTTCACTTTAGCATTAAACTGGGGATTTCTTCAACGATGAAGTGGGTCATGTAATTAAATATACAATATTTGTAATTTGTTTTTGTTGTCATTATTTTTACAGTAAACTACACCTTCATTAAAAAGTTTAAAGCGTGCTCAAAGGAGGCCAGACTATATTTTTGTCTTTGTCAATCATCAGAGTCTGCATGTTGATGTATATGTCTCGTTCAATCACTTATATTTTACCGGTCCCAAAAATACCCTCAAAAGTTACTGTTTAATAAAAAACAAATTTATTACTGTTCCACTTGGCAAGATCTTCATACGCTTGAATTGCCATACTTTCCGCACTATAAGGTGCACCACATTATAAGGCGCACCTTCAATGAATGGCCTATTTCAAAACTTTTTTCGTATGTAAGGCGCACCACATTATAAGGTGCATAGAATAGACGCTACAGTAGAGGCTGGGGTTACGTTATGCATCCATTGGACAGAGCTGCACTAAAGGCTCAATATTGATCCATACATAAGGCGCACCGGATTAAAGGCTTTTAGGTACGGTATTTTAAAATGTCAGAAAATGTTGATGCATGTCAAAGTTACATAATATTGCATACTTAAAATGCTAGGTAGTGTTTTTTATTTTACGGATATTTTTATTTCAAAATGCTCACATATCAGCCAGTTGCTTTAGGAACTCCATCCATTCATCTATTTTCTGGGCTGCTTATGCTCACAACTGTTCCAGGAGTGCTGAAGCCCACTCACACATCTGGGTAATGTTGAGTCTTCAGTTAACTTAGCATGAATTTTTTTGGGATGTGGAAGGAAACCGGAGTGCTGAAAAAAAAAAAAAAAAAAACCACGCAGACACGGGGAGACAATAAAATAATTATTCCTCAGCTGTGATAAAACCGAACAAAAGATTGACATGTAAGGTAAAATAAGATATAATACATTTTACTCTGGTAATAAAACAGGGGTATAAGAACAGATCTTTAAAAAAAAAAAAACAAGTGGATTACATTATTGAATGCAATGCTCCAGCTCCTGTTTATGCCTCGCAGGCATCTTGTGTGGTTATTTCCTGGTAGTATAACAGAGTTGTGCGCCTTCATAACAGCATCAGGCAGGGCTCGGTGGTGGATGTGAGCGACCCTGGCTCGACTTTTAAGTGGATCTCATGAAATGCACAGTAGCCATACCATTACAGAAACAAAATAAGGCATGTTTGGCATGAATTGGATTTTCCCCCTGAAACAAAGCTATTAGTCACTGCCTGTCACTTTGTTGACTGCCCTGAGCTTCGTATTTTTGTGTGCAGCACTTACAGTAACTTTCCCTCCATATTTTGTACATGCACTCGCTGCCCTCTCGGCTGAGAACAACTCAATAGTCATGCAGAGATTACTTGTGTTATGAAGTAGTGATATTCATTGCTGGTGCCCACTATTCATTTTATTCATGATTCCTTCCGTAAAATGTTGAAGCCTCCATCAAGCGGACAAGTGCCTTAGGAAAAGTCAGTGTGAAAGGCAAGGAGGGTGGAAAACCACAGGCGCAGACGCTCATAAATCTACGACAAAAGCTTCCAAAAAAAATGAGAAGGATGAAAATACAGACTGATTGCAGACAAAGAAATGACTCCATCCACCCATCCGTTTCCTCGAGCCTCCGTTCCCCCATGTCTAAATCTTGTTTAGTTCTTTAATTCTACAGTTTGTGACCTGGATAGGGCCATCGCTGCACATGAGAGAAATTACAAAAGCCTCTCAGTCACAGCAGTCCAGCTTCCGCCAGCGCGGCAGCATTTGTCATTGCCAAAACAGCAGAGTTTAATTAAGTGTTGTGAGCAGCCTAGTGAGAAACACACTTTAAATTAAACCTCCCAACATGCTGCTATTGGTTCTTTACCTTCTCAACAATCAGCGGGGTATAGGGCATAAATTTCTATCTCTCAGGGGGAAAGGCAGCTGCCGTACTTCTCGACACTCATAAACGTCTCAGTCTCCCCGAGAGCAGTCTCCATTACAGTACATTTCATTAAAGCCAAGTTTGGAAACAGCGAGCCGATGAAAGGGATAATTAATATCTCTCACTAATTTAGCATTTTATTTACTCTTGCTGAATTCATATTATTAGAGTTAGCTGAAGGAAAAACACACAAAGCAATATATTTCAAAAGAATTTCATGCGTATCTTTTAGGAGGATCAAAGGGCCATCAATAGTCTAGCCTAGTGGTTCACCCAGTTGACTTTTGTGCATCTGAAGTGGGATCACTATCTAACAATTCCCCAATGCCCAATATAATGCTAAATTTACTATCTGTACATTTTCAATACTACTTATCCTGTTTATAGTAAGGGAGTGGATTACACCCTATATGGTTGCCAATCAATTATACAATTATTTCCTGTCGAGAGCGTTCACATTGAGTGGGAACTGAACCCTGCTTTCACAGGCGAGTAAGTCACAACACCATCAGTGAGTTTCAACGATATACTGTACATCTTTTGAAAATATAAAGATATAAACCAGAAACTTCATTTAAGTATGCCTGCCTATGTGCTGTAGTGCAACACGTTACAAGTGCATTTTAAAACCCTAAGAACAATAATTAAGACAAACAAATTAGAATTTTTTTTATTCATCAGAACAAGCTGGATGTGGCCCATTACCCAAGGTTATTGGTTACATTTGTTCTTTTGTTGGTATACTACAAGTGGGACAAGGAGGTGTAGCCACTGGGTTGGGAGGGGGGTCGAATTTCAATTTGTTTGTTAGTCAGTGAATCACATTATGCATTTTTGTATGTCAGCTTTGTAGAACTTTCTTACAGGGAATAAAGGAAAAATCAGTTTCCCTGTGTTTAGTACTGGACAAATGACTGAATCAAAATTTGTTGTTGTTCACGTATAGTAAACAAACAAAAACTGTTATAACCAATAGCATTGGTGCCTGGACTTATGAGTGCCCTATGCTTTTTGATATGCAAGCCATCATTTGGAAAAATGTATTTTTTTTTTTATTTGACTTACGGCAAAAATTCGAGATACGAGCCTCTTGATGTTGGCAGCAAACCTAACTCACTTTAACAAAAGGCACCAGTTTGCCAGATCGTGAACAGTCCTTCCAAATAGGCTTCAAGCTGTTTATTATCATTACTGCTTGGCGTCTACTAACTAAACTGGAAACAAATAATTGTATAAGTGGAAAAAAACATCCCTTTGAATATTCCGAGAAACATTCTTACAGACAATAACATTGATAGTGGGTATTTGAGCACAAATAATAATATGTAGACACACAATATAACATCCTCACAGCGATATACTCTTTATTCTCTATGAAAAATGACGAGTGTATCATATAGCTTACCGAGTCAGCCGTGAAAATCCTCTTCATTTTGGTTTCTCTGGCTGCATTTTACTGCCCTCTGGTAGCCCGGGCCCACAGAATGTAAGGACCACAATGTGGATTCGGAACAAATTATTGGCATTGGATTAGTCTCGATGGATGAAAAATCATTTTTAAAATTAGTGTTTTGAGTTGTGTGTTCATGGAACAGATTGTCAATTTGCTGATATGCAAGATTACGCAAAAACTAAATCTTTATGTGCAGATTGTAGAGAATTTCAGATAGGACAAGAAATCTTTACTTTTTACTATTATAGTCTGCTGGTATCAGGGCCAAGTGTGTCAGTGACCCACTACATGCAGCAAACCAAGTGAAATTAAAGTTCCTCCGTTGTAGTAGTTGGTACCCACTTTAGACACATTACTGCCATCTATAGGATTGGATGGAACAGTGTTAAGAAACCACAACATATTTTTTCAACATTACATTACTTAAGTCTCCGCTCACAGACAGACAGCGCAAGTTTATTAATGAGAGTGTACAGAACAAAAGCTTACAATGGCGCAGGTGTCAGTGGCCACGAAGATTGTCATGTTAACGCTGATGACTGATCCATATAATAACTGGTCGGCTACGGCAGCGATGTAGCCTTGCAATGTGTGCACAAGGAAGCCGAGACTGGCTTTTCACAGGAGTCTTGCTCATACTGGAACACTCACCTATATTAGGTCCTTTCCCAGTGCTAAATGGGATGAAAACATCTTGACTTTTGAGTGTTTCAACTCATACAGGTTCCAGTACAGTCTGCGTATTGAAAAAAAAATCAACAGTATTTTCAATTATTACATCCACCAAGAAGGGTGTGTTTTCATCTGCGTGCCTTTGGCTTTAGTATATCCAGTTTTCCTTTTCTTCTCAAAAGTGGAACTTTATTTTTATACTGTTACCATTTTATTGTCATTGTATTTTTTCCCTTTTCAGAATATTGCATGTGGTTTTAATAATCTTTCGTGCAGCCAAGTCTCATCAAATTACCTTATTATTTGTGGAGCTGATATGAATCACATTACTTTTTACCTTACATCTAGAATCGATTCTTGGTTTGGCCAAAGCTTTACCTCCTTTTAGCTTTTGCAGTTGTACTTAAACGTGTTTATAATATGAGCAGTCAATTTGCCTCATACATAACGCTAACACTGTTACCAAAAGTGGTAGCTTATTTAAAATTTCATGGCATCCTAGTAAATAGAATTGTACACAATAGTGTTTATGTCACTTTGATACTTAATTATTTAAGAGTGCTGCTTTGTTCATCATGTACGGCCTGCCAAATAATATATGATCACTGGCACAACACTAGTTAATATACACTATTAGCACTGTATTTAAGCATGATCATGTAATTGATACACAAATTGATTTATTGATGTTAATTCAAGTGTTGCACATATTAATCACAGTTAAGGAATCCATTTAGTGTATTTTATGAGCTGTTGTGTGATCAACTAATGATGAGAATTAATCAACTCTAATAGGAATACAAACACTGTTGTCGAGCTAATTTGTCAGTAAATACAGTGACTTTAAACACATGGTTGGGGAAGTTTTTTCTCTACCCTTTTATTTTAAAACTTAACATCTCAGAAAAGAAAAACTTTTGGTATGTCACTTTTTTAGAGTTGGGTTTACTGATACGTTTTGATGTAACTTTGTCAATGAGTATGTTTAGGATATCCAGCCGTCCATCCATTCTCTGATCCGCTTATCCTCACAATGGTCACGAGTACCGGAGCCTTTCCCAGCTGTCATTGTGCAGGAGGCAGGGCACATGGAGAAATACAACAGTCACACTCACGATCACACCAAGGGGCAATTTAAGTCTCCAATGAATGCATGTTTTTGGGATGTGAGAGGAAACCCACGCAAGCACGGAGTATGTGAAAACTCCACAGAGGCATGGCCGTGTTTTGAACATCGGTCCCCCAGAACTTTGAGGCCAACGCTCAAACCAGCTGCCGCTTGTTTCGGATACTTGATGTTAAAAAGTCGAACCTCTATTAGTTTTTCCAAAACATGTTAAATAAAAGCTGTCCTAAAATGGCTGAGACAAAAAAAATTTTTGGGACACAAATACAGTGATACCTCTACTTACAAAATTAATCGGTTCCTGAAGTCATCTCGCCTAATCCGTTCCAAGACCCTCCGCCAAAAATAAGAATCCAAAGTACATGATGTAATTTAATTTACCTTTGGCGTTGGACGACTCTGCGAAGATAAGGGGGAGTGAAAAGCAAAAGGCATCATGGGGGACAGAGGATGAGGCAAATGTTTGACAGCCGAGATAAAACATACGTACGACTGTACGCACACACACAAATTAAGGCAGGTTTCTTGGTGCCTATATAATAAGAATGATGAATAAACTTGCAAAAAGCACAGACGAAAAAGTTGTCTTTTCCAATATGTGCCACCTTGTGACAGTGCTAGCATGAATCGGTGACAGTCTAGTGTCCAAGGGAAACAAAAAGTATCATGGGTAAAGCTTGACGCACTCCTACCTAGCCAATGGGATAGCAAGAAGAGGCTACGGGGATAGCCAATGGAAGAGCAGCTCTATTGTGCCATGCAAACCAAGATACAGGATGTGTGTCATGGGTAATGATTGACGTCCCTCCTAGCCAATGGGATGCTAGTAGGATCCCAAAGTGATAGCCAATGGGAGGGCAGCTCTATTACACCACACAAACCAAGATACAGGATGTTTACATTGGGTGGAATTTGGGGGCTGTGAATCCACTGCCCATTTTTCCCTTTCGGATCCTGAATTTTCCTTCACAACTCGAGACAATATATTTTCCAAAGATGCGTTTCATAACCTGAATTTTTCCTTACTAGAGATGTGCATTTGTAGAGGTACCACTGTTTAAATTTGACAATTTTATTTTCCACTATTGTTATTTCAGCCGTTTTCACATTTTGCTGACATTCTAAATACCATATTCAATAGGAATTCAGTCCAACTGTCTTTGTTTATATGTGACCAATAAAGTATAACTTTACGAAGAGGAGCAATAAACCTGTTTTCATTCTATGCTCAGAGTTTGCACTCCAGAGAGCCATTTAAGTACTTCATTAGTGGTCTATGTCATGTCTTTAAAGTATTGATCTCTGCAGTCAATGGAAAAATAACAACCCGGTTATAAACTACTTGTACGTAGCGATGGCCAACATAAATTATTTAAAAAGGGCAGATTCACACTAGCCACAGAGCCATCAATCATCAGATATGGCCGTGACAAAAAGCAGTGCTTCACACGTACGTTCTATCTCCCCACAGAACAATTGTATCAGCCAGGTGGCTGTGAGGAGCCACCGTGACCCGATGTCACTCACATTGTTGCCGCTGCCTTTGAAGGGATCCACTGGCCACTTCGGCCTAGAATGGGATGACTAAATAGATTCCCTGCATTGGCCACCCACCACGCTCTCAGCCCACACTTCAATTTGTTTCCCAATAAAAGGTGCAGAGAGGTGTTGGAGTTTCCCCCCAAACAATGGATACATTTTTTATCGAACAGGTGAACTGAGGTGTAGGTAACTGCAGACATTGCATTTCTATTCATTGTATTTTTCCATTGGAAAAACTATCCCTGAGAATGGGAGGTAGATTTGCCCATCATATAAGTTGTTCATTATGATTTGGTGCCTGTAAACTGACCAAAAAATGAACTGTAAGTTCGACACACCACAGACAAGTGTTTTTAAAATGTCTGCCAAATATAAATGAATTTTAAAAAATGGAAAATAAGGCTGTAAAATAAGCACAGTCACTGCACAGAAATATTACCGAGGTCCAGAGATCACACTATCCCCATTTCATCTTTTCACTCTTGCTCTTCATCTTGCTGTAAAAAGCAATCATTAATGTAAATTTGGTAATCCAGTCTTCTGATGGGCCTTTGATCCACCAACGTTAACCATCTCCAAACTCTCAGTCATCATGGTAATAAATGAGAGAGCGCAAAAGAGAGGATCTGCCCCTCACTTTTGCTTCTCATCAGGGCCTCGCATGTGTTTCTGATTTGTTCATATAATCTCAGTTTATCTAGCCATGGTTAATTTTGTGCTGGGAAATACACTGCCTACGGAAAGTATTCTGACCCCATTATTTTTTCACAATTCTTTCACGATTTTTGCTTTGTTATATTGCAACCATTTGCAAAGATCATATAAGTTCATTTTTTCCACATTAATGGACACACAGCACCCCATATTGACAGAAAAAAATGTTATTGTTGAAAGCCATAAGTACTCAGACCCATTGCTGTGATACCGATATATTTAATGCGGGTTGTGTCCATTTCTTCTGGTCATCCTTGTGAGGGTTCTACACCTTCATTGGAGTACCATCTATGTTTTATGATATTGGTTGGATTTGTTTAGGAAAACCAAACACCTGTCAATATAAGACTTTACAGCTCACAGTACAAGTCAGCAAATGAGAATCACAAGGTCATAGGAACTGCCTGAAGAGCTCAGAGACAGAATTGTGGCAAGGCATAGATCTGGACAAAATTTCAAAAAAATTCATCTGCTCTTAAAGCCCGGGTGTAATCCCTATAAACATTCTAAAATAGATATTGTAATGAAAAATACATATAACATTATTCACTTCAACGTCTATACGAAAAAAAAAAGTGAGCGGAGAGCGTGTCATCCCTGTACAAAGTTAAGCAATTGACCCCTCCGTGGAAATTGCGCAATCCGCGTCACTGACCAATCAGAGGCCAGAGATCTGCATAATCTCAGACTCAAATCTCAGACAACTCTGGATGGTCCAGTATAGCTTCTGTTTGGGTTTTATCGCGTATTTGGGTTCTTTAACAATAGATATGGTTAAGAGGTGTAGTCACGGACTTCCAAAACCGAAGACCTAGTACGAAAAATGTCTTTGATGGATCAAACTTTGTGGCAGACCGCATCATCAACTGAATCCATCTAAAATGAACCGGAACAGAAGACCGAGTACGAAAAATGTCTTTGATGGATAAAACTTTGTGGAAGACCGCATCATCAACTGAATCCATCTAAAATGAACCGGAACAGAAGACCGAGTACGAAAAATGTCTTTGATGGATAAAACTTTGAGGAAGACCGCATGATCAACTGAATCCATCAACCGGAACAGATATGTTTGCACGAAGGTAAGTCCTATATTTGATTTTCAATACATGTCTCATATAAATGAATTAGCAGTTCTTCGCTTGCATAACCTAGCTACGTGTGAATGATTGACACACTTGATCTGTGTTGAGCGATATTTTGCGATGATCTGACTGCACAAACGTGTCTCTGTTCGGCGGCTACCGAGCTATGGTAAACCGGACTATGTTTGCACGAAGGTATGCCCTATATTTGATTTTCAATACATGTCTCATATCAATGAATTAGCAGTTCTTCGCTTGTATAATATAGCTACGTGTGAATGATTGTCACACTTGATCTGTGTTGAGCGATATTTTGCGATGATCTGACTGCACAAACGTGTCCCATTGTTCGCGGCTAATTAGCTAAGCTAAACCGGACTCGCAGTCCTAAAAGCCTTCGACGTGCACCGAGACACCAAAACTCAAGGAAGGATGTTTGAGGACACTAAAGTAGTGATTGTCGTACTCGGTCGGGACTTGCGTAGGTTCGGCACTAATTCAAGAATAATTTTTGAGGGGAGCCCATGACGTTACTCAAAGAAAACGAGAGAAACAACTCATAAGTCAAGCCTCGCCTTCTTTTCCTTCATACGGCGGTTGACAAACGGCTATACAGATACATATACAGATTCTGCACACAAGTGTGATATGTAACACGAAAATAGGAAACTGTCAATGACGAATTCGTCTTTGGGTTATAATATATTATATTATGTGGCTTCTCGGTCTTCCTCTGACTCTGGAAAGATCTTGCGCTAATATCAATGGTTTCTCCGTCGATATGCATGTAAATCCCACTGAAATACCGCTCGCTGAAATACTTGAAGCCCTGCTGTCTGCTTTTCAACGATATTTCACTGTTAGCTAAGATTGCGAGTGAGAAATCAGCCGGTAAATCAGACAGTATCGCTCTATTCTTTTCGTGCTGCGCCGATATTTTTTGCTAATTGTTTGTCTGACGTCAGCGCACGTGGCGTGACATCACTTCAGGAGGCGTGGTTAAATGCCCTGTACGGAGGGGTCAATTGAGTGTCCCTCGACATCCAAGTCGTCACCATATTAGTCGCGTCCTCTGTCCTTGACGTCATCGTCACTTCCGCTGTTGAAAACGCGCAGTGCCTGCTACTATGGAAGCCGAACAACAGAGATATTCTGATTTTTCCGACGCCCCTTCTGACACCAAAGATCTTTTCGAAAAGGACACCACCACACAACCCAGTGAAAATTACCGGGGCAATATTACACTATTGTTTCGAGCCCTCAGGGCAATATTACACTATTGTTTCCAGCCATATTCAGATGATATCTGATCACAGCCAAACCGCATCCCGTCCGATCCACTTCCGCGGTGGAGATGAGCCACTGCGGCTCACCCCAGCCAACCGGTGTGGCTTATGACAGAGCCGGGTGGTGCTGCTTTAGGGGTGTACTCAGAGTCGAGCCAGGGCACTTAATGCGCGCACGCATTCTCGGCTGCGTTCTTCAGAGCCGCCCCCGTCGCAAAGCCCGACGCACAGCCTCTGCAGAAGCTGTGACCGCTGAACGCGGCGCCTCAGCCGGTGTGGCTGAGATTCAGGCACCCATGGTGGCATATAAGGAGGAGTTGGAGCTATGTTGCTTTTAGGGGTATGTTCAAAGTCGCCGCAGTATGCGATGATCACTGTCGAAATATTGTTGGCTGGGCGACGCGCGCATCGACACATTTCATACGCGGATCTTTTGTTACGTTATGAAAGAGACCAATTACGTGGTCCGCCCAAACTATTATTTTTTTTTATTAGCTGTATGTGCACATCAACAGATTTCATACGCGGATCTTTTGCTACGTTATGAGAGAGACCGATTACGTGGTCATCCCCAAACAATTTTTATTTTTATTTTGGAGCTGCATACACACCTACCTGTTATTTGGAACCCACGAAGCTCTCATCCTCTGCACCCGTGCAATCCATTTTTCACAATGAACAGGGTCTCTTTGAAACTTATGAAGGGTAATTCCATTCTCCCGAGTGTTCAAGCAATGTCCAGCAATGCAATGAGCCGGGATTTTGGCTAACACGAAGGAACAACGAGCTACCTTCCCGGAGGTAAAACTAATGGAAACAAACGAGTCCACTAGGGGGGCCCCTCTGTCCTGTACGTTACTTCCTGCTTCTTCTCCAACCCAAATCCATCGAGAGGATTTTCATGGCGGGAGTTACCGAAAGCTGTATACATCAAAATCATGTTTTGTGGTGAAAAAACACGTGGGACCATATTGGCTGTGGGTTTTTCATTAATAATATACCAAAAATCCGTTTGACGACACTTGACCTTTAAGGTTCCCATAATCCTCAAATGGAAGAGGTTTTGAGAGGGCCAGGACCTTTCCTAGAGCTGGCCATCCAGCCAAACTCAACAATCAGTGGAGAACAGCCATGGTGGGAAAGGTACATAAGAAGCTCAGAAGCACTGTGGTTGAGCTCCAGAGACTCAGTTGAGAGATGGGAGAGAGTTCTAGAAAGTCAACCATAACTGCAGCCTTCCACCAGTCGAGGCTTTATGGCAGAATGGCCAAACGGAAGCCTCTCCTCTGTGCAAGAAACATGAGAGCCCGTATGGAGTTTGCTAAAAAAAAAAGCAAAAAAAAACACCTGAAGGACTCCAAGATGGTTAGAAATAGGAATCTCTGGTCTGTTGAGACCAAGATAGAACTTTTTGTGATTAATTCTCAGTGGTATGTGTGGAGAAAACCAGACTTTCCTCATCACTTTTTGAATAGAGTGCCAACAGTGCAGCCTGGTGGTGACAGTATCATGCCATGGTTTTGTTTTTCAGATGCAGGGACAGGACAACTGGTTGCTATCAAAGGGGAGATGTATGTGGTAAAGTACAAAGATATCCTTGATGAAAACCTCCAGAATGCTCAGGACCTCAGACTGGGCTTGAAGATTCACTGTGCATGCAGCTAAAATAAAGGAGTAGCTTCACAACAAATCTGTGACTATTCTTGAATGGCTCAGCCAGAACCCTGACTTAACCCAATTCAGCAACTCTGCAGAGACCTAAAAATGGCCGTCCACCAACTTTTACCACCCAACCGAATACCACTGGAGAGGATCTGCAAGCAGGACAGGCAGAGGATCCCCAAATCCAGTTGTGTAAAACTTGTATTATTATTTCCAGAAAGACTGATGACTGTATTAACGCAAAAGCGAGCTTCTCCTGAATACCAGCAAAGGGTTTAAATCTTTATGGCTGTGATATTTAAACTTTTATTTTTTGATTAACCTGCAAAAAAAATTAACAATTCCATTATTTTCCATCAATATGGGGTGCTGTGTACATTAATGAAGATAAAAATGAACTTAGATCATTTAAGCAAGTAGCTGTAATATAACAAAGACTGAAAAACGTAAGGGTGTCTGGTACTTTCTGGTACTCTCTGTACCAACTGTAAATACTGTCACGAGTGAGGCTCGAGGGCGGACCCAATTGCACGACTCAAGAGGTAAGCAGCCAGTACAGAGGATGTCTTTATTTGTCCTGAGGTCCGTTACCCTCAAGTCAGTCCAAGAGAGCAGAAGTACTAGTAGTGGCAGGCTTACAAGGGTTTGTCAGGGGACATGCGAGCGTCGGTACACAGGAGGTCGACCACAGAAGGCAGAAATGTCAAAGGGGTCAGGCTTACGGGGTCGGTCGGAGAACAGGCGGAGGTCGGTACACACGGGTTCACGATCAGAGATACGGGAGTGCTGGAATGGGGCATGAGATGCAACAATATGGTAGAGGGCCGGTCGTCCCCGGGGTCCTATATATACAGGGGTTCATCAGATCGTATGAGGCGCAGATGTGCGCCTCCCAATCAGCTGGCCACGCCCAGCCAGGACTGGAAGGCAGGGACCTGACAAATACAACCTCCAAACAACTGAAATTCACTTTTATGCTATTTTCTTCTTCTTATGTCACCTGTTGGAACTAATTTGAAGTTACAAAAACTGCTGCTCCAAATGTGTGATTTCGTACAAGCGTGACTACGTCCAGAAAAACACGAGCAGGCGTGAGTAATGGTTGCACATTTTTTACATCACATATGCAGCCACATCAGAGCCCACATGACTCTATTGAGGGAGGATAAGTGGTGAAGAAGATGGATGGATGGATGTTTGCAAAAAATATTACTAAGGGTTACTCAGGACATGTGATGGCTTTATGTATATACTGTATGTGTAGCTGAATTATACTTCCCACATACTGTATGACCAATCAAAAGGAGCAGCACAATGCTCATCCAAATGAAGCAAAAAATGTGACAAAATTTTTATTTTTACATGCTCTAAAATATGTAATTACTGGATGACTTAGCAGCATGGTGCTGTAACTGATTACATCATTGGCCTCACTGTTCTGAGGAGCGGAGTTCAAATCCCAGCCCTGCCTCTGTGGAGTTTGCCTGTTCTTCCCTTCTCTGTGTAGGTTTTCTTCAGGCACTCCGGTTTCCTCCCACATCCCAAAAACATGCAACAATAATTGGGGACTCTAAATTGCCCCGAGGTGTAATTGTGAGTGGGGCTGTTTGCCTCTATGTGCCCTGCAATTGGCTGGCAACCATTTCAGGGTGTACCACGCCTCCTGCCTGATGATAGCTGGGATAGGCTCCAGCACTCCCTGTGAGGGAAAAAAAATGGATTTATGGATGAAATATACTGTGCAATATTATGGAGTGCTGCTTTTCACGCCCCACCCCACCCCAAATTAAAAAAACAAAAAAAAAGGTCGGACTAATTGTATTTTCATTAATTTCAATTAGGGGAAAAATGATTTGAGATAAGTGAGATAAGCGCCATTGTATTTACGTTTTTATCAACGCTATGAAACAATATCTGTAGTAGCTCTAAATATTAAAATAATGTAAAAAAATAAAAAAAATAAAAATAAATAAAAATACAATATTTTATACCTTAATTTGTTTGGGCATTTTAAAGTACTTTTTATAAACTCTTCAGAGGGGAAAAAAATCAAGTCATCTCAGTTGACACTCACCTAAACCTAAGTTATGCTCGTGATGCATGTGCTTTATTGCAGATCAATCACCTTCTACTGCTTAAATATGTACATAATAGCACCTCATCACAAACACATAAGAGCAACCTAAATGAAATCATGAAAAAGGCCACAAAGCAAACAAACTTAAAAAAAAAAATACCAGTGTGGCAGATGTCTCTTTGAGTTGGGGTTTCAAAACGGGACTTTGATTAATAATTGATTAGGAAAAGGCATGCTGCATGAAAGGCAGGAAGTGGTGGCATTCTTACGATTGGCCGGGCAGTCAAACTACACTTTGTTGTTCTAAACGCTGCTGTGGACCTGTGCATGTGCCTGCACGTGTGTGTGCGTGCGTCTGAGGGTACGGGTGTGTGTGTGAGAGAGAACCACTGTGGACCAGAGCAGCTCTATCAGCAAATATGCAAGCACATGAATGGCTACATCTTAAGGGATAATTGATGCTGACCAGGAACCTCCTACCTCGTTTCATTTAGTCACTTTGCAATTTATTGCTGCTCTCCCTCACCTCCATACAGAAAGGCCATGATCAAAATTTTCAAAAGATTTTAGGTAAGACATTCATGAGCCATGGCGCTTGTGCTTTGGTTTAACTCTTGTTAGTATATTATTATTAGCTGCCCCCAGAGCTAATAAATGAGATTAACAATATTTCTATGTACGTGGACTTTTGAGTGAGTTGAATATTTTTTTTTGTTAAAGCTGAGCCCCATTTTTTTCTGAGTGCTAAATTGTGGCAGCAGATTTTACACAAGCAGCAGTTAGGCAGATCGTAAAACGTTCTTTGAAAACACAAAGTTTAACTTTGCTGAGTGCAACACAGTTGCTAGTAAGTTACTATAAAAAACATGAAATGTCGAGTGTGTTAAACCAAAGCACATTACTTCGCCTTACTTAAATTTGCTAGGTCTCTGCTAAAACTGTCATGATCTTGCCGCTTCAGCACGAGCTGTGCGGGTGCCCGCGTGGCTGCGCTAATTGGGAGGCACACACCTGCGCCTCATGCGGGCTGATCATCCCCTGTATATATAGGACCCGGTGACGACTGGTCCTCCGCCAGATCGTTGAGCTTTATGTCCCGTTCCAGCACTCTCGTATCCCTGATTGAACTTGTGTGTACCGACCTTCGTCCGTTCTCCGACCAACCCTGTAAGCCTGACTCCTTGATACTTCTGCCTGCGTTGATTGTTCCTCTCTGTACCAACTCCTGCCTGTCCGCTCATCTGCTCTCTTCGCCCGACGTCACAACTACCGCTGCTGCACCGGACTGCCTGCTCGATCCCTGACCTCTGCATACAATAAACGTGTCTCTTCTTGAACTACCTTGCGTCTTCCGAGTTCCTGCATTTGGGTCCTACCCCCGTTTCCGATGGGTCGTGACACAAACAGAGTTCAAAGAGCTAAACAAACTCACAATGTTGCAGTAGTAACAGCCCTTTGAACTGCTAATATTTGAAGACAAACTGGGGTGCAGCAATGTTGACAAACAGTATAACGGTAATAATGGGCTTGCAGTGTTTGCTAAACATGACTAATATTATTGCAGTTTACTGACTTACTTTCTGTAGATGTACATCTTCATGTATTTTATGTCTGCATTATACTGCCCCCGGTAGTCATGGTGCACACACCAGAATGAGGCACAATTTTAGTGGGCGTTAAAGCATGAAATCATGATGCACAAACTGTTCAATTCTTTACATTGTATTTATTTGGGCTTATGAGAGGGACAGCCAAAGTTGGATGTTTTGGGGACGAGGTTAGAGAGAGCAGACTTTGATGGTTTGTACATGTTCAGAGGCGAGAGAGTGAGTATATTGGTAGAAGGGTGCTGAGGAAGGAGCTGCAAGGCAAAAGAGCGAGAGGAAGACCAAAGAAAAGGTGATGGATGTTGTGAGGGAGGTCATGAGGACAATGGATGTTAGAAAGGAGGATGCATGAGATAGGCTTAGATGGAAAAAGATGACACGCTGTTGTGACCCCTAACGGGACAAGCCGAAAGGAAAAGAATACTAATAATAATTCTATTTAACTTAAGTATTTCTGTATGTTTTTATAAAGTACGATATTGAATCTCTTTTGTATTTCATTTTTTGCTGGGTGGTATTGGTGTTTCATAGGGGTTGGAATAAATTAATAGCACTTCTTTTCTTTTCAGTGGGAAATTATGATATGAGCTAGGAGTGGTTTGTATTCTGGGGGTTACAGTTAAACTCACAGACAAGGTACCAATGTATAAGAAATCATGTAGTTGTCATTATACAAAGTACGGCCCTGTAAATAGAAAAGTGACAAATCTTGGGTTACATACAATAAATAATTGTTCTTTACTAAACCAGGAGGCAATCCTCGTTGGAAGTCAATTCTGTTTTCCAACTGGCCAACAAAGCAGTGTTGCGTTAACAAAAAAGAAGACATCAAACAGACAAGGTTCATACGTTACAAATAGATAGAAACACTATAAAAGAGGATTTCCTTTGGTACAGAACAAGTTGGAATGTTTCCAATGTAAAACAAAATACCAATGTAGTCTTCTTTTCTTCTTTTCCTTTCGGCTTGTCCCGTTAGGGGTCGCCACAGCGTGTCATCTTTTGCCATCTTAGCCTATCTCCTGCATCTTCCTCTCTAACCCCAACTGCCCTCATGTCTTCCCTCACCACATCCATAAACCTTCTCTTTGGTCTAAAATACCAATGTAGTAAAACTATATTTTTGAGTTTCCTAGCTTGACAGTCACATCGGTTTTCTTTGAGTATCATTCACCTTGGACTTGTTGCTAGTCAATCGCAGGGAGCACGTCATGTAGACAACCAGTCACACAAACATTATGAATTAATAATTAATGAATGGATTATGTCAATTTAAATAGCACCAGATTTAGTTAGTTTGGAAGTTTAAGTGATATAAGAACAGACAAATAGGTAACATAAGACGTTGGTTTGTTTTTGGCAGAGTTATCCTGAAATACAGTTTGGCGGTGTGTGAACATTTGTGCACTCGCGAAGGTTCATGTTAGAGTTGGAGACCAGCACGGAGGTGTTGTCGCTATCAGAGTCCCCAACGCTTAATGCCTGATGTCAACCTCCTACTGAGAAGGTTGCAGATCTGGATGTACTGTGGCGAGGGGATTTCTGCCCGCTTCTTCAGCAACAGGGAGGCAGAGAGGGTAACTAACTCTCCGTGATGGCCTCATGCCGCTCTGGCCCGGTGGCTAACACACAGTGATCCGCATTTGTGTGCTTGTGTTCGTTCGAACTGAGGAACTACTTCTCGTCATCTTTGGGATTTAATAGATAAGCTTTATATGATCAGGATTTTTGGGGCCAATCAGGGAGTTAATAATAACAATAACCGATCACCAATAGAGCAATGCATTTATTTGAAGGTCAAGTGTGATGAAATGGATGATTTTTGGTATATTATCAATGAAAAACCCACAGCCAATATGATCCCATGTGTTTTTTATCCACAAAACATGATTTTCACTTATACAGATTTTTGTAACTCCCGCCATGAAAATCCTCTGAGGGATTTATTTTCAAGAAGAAGCAGGAAGTGACGTACAGGACAGAGGTGCCCCCTCGTGGGCTCATTTGTTTCCATTAGTTTTACCTGCGGGAAGGTAGCTCATTGTTCCTTCGTGTTAGCCAAAATGCCGGCTCATTGCATTGCTGGACATTGCTTGAACACCCCGAAGAATGGATTTAGCCTTCATAAGTTTGCAAGAGACCTGGTTTGTTGTGAAAAATGGATTGCACGGGTTCAGGGGGCGAGAGCTTCGTGGGTTCCAAATAACAGGTAGGCAGTAATGCGCCCCGGCTCGACGGTGTTCAACAAGTACTGCGGCGGCTTTGAACATACCCTAAAAGCAGAATGGCTCTGCTCCACCTCCTCCTTATGTCACCATGGCACAGAAAATCAGCCACACCGGCTGAGGCACCGCGTTAGGCGGTCACTGTTTCTGCGAAGTCTGCGCGTCGCCGCGATGGCTCATCTCCGCCGTGGAAGTGGATCGGACGGGGATGAAGTTTGGCCGTGATCGCATATCATCTGAATGTGGCTCGAAACAATAGTGTAATATTGCCCCGAGGGCTGGAAACAATACTGTAGTATTGCCCCGGTAACTTCACTCGGTTGTGTGGTGTTCTCATTTTCGAAAAGAGCTTCCGTGTCAGAAGGGTCGTGTTTGTCTCCCATAGTAGGGTGCACCGCGTGTTTTCATTGGAGAATGTCCGGGTGACGTCACGGACGGAGGATGCAGCCAGCATGGCGACCACTTGGATATTGTAGAATGACACTTCTCCAACTTTGCGAATGGATGACGCGCTCTCCGCTCACATTTATTTTTTCGTATAGACATTGAAGTGAATAATGGTCTATGTATTTTTCATGACAATATCTATTTTAGAATGTTTTTAGGGATGACACCCGGGCTTTAAATGACCTGTTCAACATATTGGAAGCATTTGATTTCAACTCACACCAACCAAGACTAATTTCTCTCTCCTCGAAGGCACACATTCAACGGATGGATACTCCCATATGTACAGTAATTAGACTTTCTAAATCCTTTCCCCTCCCTTTACCCTCAGTTTTATTTAACTGTTTTTAGTCACCCCAAGTAATACCACAATTCACTTTTTGTGATCTGACTGTAATAGGGATTCCAAAATTGAACATAACTAATTTAATATCATAGATATTTTTGTTTTTGCTTCGTGAGATTTTGCAGTTAGGGCTTATCCTGAAATTTTACATCCCCAGATTATTGTTCATTCATTTTCTGAGCCGCTTATCCTCACAAGGGTCGCGGGAGTGCTGGAGCCAATCTCAACTTTCATCGGGCAGGAGACGGGGTACACCCCAAACTGGTTGCCAGCTAATCGCAGTGCACACAGAGACAGACAACAGTCACACTCACAATCAGACCTGGGGTCAATTTAGTGTGTCCAATTAATGCATGTTTTAGGGATGCGGGCAGAAACCGGAGTGCCCGGAGAAAACACACCCAGGCACAGGGAGAACATGGAAACCCCACACAGGCAGGACCGGGATTGAACCCCGGTCCTCAGAACTGTGAGGCCAATGCTCTACAGCTGCACCACCATGCCACCTATAATTAGTCCATCATGGGGGGGTTCTGTAACATTTGCTCCATGATGAATGAGAGCCTACTATATGGTTATATATTTTTTCTTTATTCAAAACATGTAACAAAAAGTGGAGGGGTTATTTTCATTTAAATAATTTCAATGGTGTATATTAATTTGAAAAATTAAGTTACAAGTTTCTCACAGAATTGATTAAACTCATAAGTTAAGGTAGCTTTATATTCAGTTCATGCTTAAAATTAACAGGATGGATAAATAACAAAACCAAAACAAAAATTACCGAGAAAATCCAGATGCAGTGAGATGACAGTAGAGTACAGCTCGATGTACATTGCAGTATAAAAACAGAGGGCAACATCAGGGTGTTCGTACCCCATTGTGCTTCTGGTGTGCCGGGCCGCATCTCCTCCGTGAAGGACAGATCCAGCCATTTGCTGTGAAACTGCCTCCACAGGGGTGTCTGGACCACCAGCACACAGGAGCGAGGCGCACCAGGAGGGCCCAGGCCAGGCACTTCCTCCCGAGGATGACCTCCGACACAGCCAGTTTGCACCGGACGGCCTTGAAGAGACAGTGGTGTGGATTCTCCTCCAGCCCAAGCCGCGGGTTCTAATTGATGTGGCAGAGACGTCAGCACTAATCTTTTGCTCTCCACTCGCTGCCCTGTAAGCCCCTCACCACTCCACAGTGAGAACAACAACTGTGGTTGCAGTGTCAATTAAATGTAGCCTGCCTGCTACCTGTTCAGTATAAATTTATCTGCCGCACAACATGTTCACTTATCTAGCCCTGACACACTGGGTGATTTCCTACTGGTGCTGCACGGCTCTATCAGCTAGGCCGATATCTCGCACGACAGTTGGCCGGCTGACTAATACACGTGGAATAAGGAGGAGACTTGGTTTTCATATTTGTATGAAGGATGCCAATCTCGCTGTGGCTCGGCTTACACAGTGCAAAAGGATACTGCAATCTCAGTCAGGTGTACCATTACTAATTGTTTACAGTGATGTAAATAGAATCGAGTGTGACATGTTTAGTGCACTCTCCTCCCTCAACAATGTCAGCAACTTCACCTTAGAGGACAGGATGGAATGGAGAGATGGCACTTGTAACTGCTTCAATGAGAATGTGCGCCTTTTTTAATGGAGAGCAAAAATTATGAATAGTAGTAACTCGACTTACGAGTGCTCCGACTTACATGTTTATTGAGTTACAAAGACTCTTTTGAACAAGAAGTCGCTGATGTACACTCACCTGTTATTGAACGGGACAGTCAAACACAAATATAAAATGAAAACACTCAGGGAGCACACAGCAGATGGTAATACTGAACTCAGCACGTGTGTAATGGCGACCCCGAATGACTGTAACTTTTGATGTCACAAAAATGTTCACAAATCCTTACAGATAATACAGTATGTACAGTAATTTTACTTCATGTAATGAAATTTCTGTATATCTTTGTTTTTTTATCATCCCCAATCATGTTGCAGTTCACATTTTGTTGTGTCTCTGTTTCAATACTGTGCATATCTCATATAATATCACAGATTTTTTGCTATAGCGAGAGATTTTGCCATGATCATTGTTCCTCATGCACTATTACTGCAGACTCACAGCAATAACTATGAGCCAGGATGAAAAGACTGCATAAAAACAAAAAAAAACATGAAGTGAAATATTTCTACTGCAAAGGACAACCGGCTTTACAACTGCATATTCACGGTAAAGTGAACATCCATCCATCCATCCATACATTCTCTGTATCGCTTATTCTCACAAGGGTTCAGTTAACCCAATATGCACATTTTTTGAATGAAGGATTAAACTACAGTACCCGGAGAAAACTCACACAGGCACGGACAGAACATGCAAATTCCACATAGGAAGGCCTGGTTTTCAACCACACAAACAAAGGGCAGATGTGCTAATCAGTTGGTCACTGTCACCTAAAGTCAACATTGTTAGCTTATTTAATCTAACCTTCAACATATTACAGTTTCTCCACAGATGGTCAAAGCAAGACAAAGGTGGCGCACTTCCAACAACTGCATTGAAGAAACTGTTGGAAAATACACGTTTAAAAAACACATTCCTAAATTAGAAGAATCACTGATGGTGTAGTGGTACACACGCCTGACTTTGGTGCTGGCAGTGTGGGATCGATTCCCGCTTGGTGATGGCTCGATATCTGCCCTGCGACTGACTGGCGACCAGTTCAGGGTGTAGTCTGGCTTTCCCCCGAAGCTAGCTGGGATATTCTCTGGCTCTCATGTGACCCTTATGAGGATAAGCGGCTTGGATAATGGATGGATTTCTAAACTAGCTGCATGCCACAATTGGCACCTAGAGACTCTCGACACAGATTGGCTATGAGAATAGCAATCCTAATTGGACAAAAATATTATTACATGCATATTATGTCATGGTATTACAACTTTAAAATATACTGTGTAGAAAAAATACAATTAACTTATTTTGGATTTGTGAATATTGATATATCGTGTGGGATTCTAGAATGTAAGCCCACCCTGAGAGACAATATAATTTATTGAACCGTTAATTAAATACTGTCTTAACCTTGGTTTTCCGATGTTTGCTGGCCTACGCCCTAAATTATCAAATATTATTCAAAACTGTAATATGTCGAAAATGTCAGGAAATAGCTCGGCTTTGCAGGAAGCAAATGCATTTCTGTAAATATCTAATGGATTGCAATTCATTGTTGGCGAGACATTTGAACAATGTGCTGGACTCACACAGGGCAGGAAATGCTAAGTGTCAGAAAATGACTGTTAATGAGCTTTAATTAGGTGTGATTTTCCAACGTGTGTTTAAACGCGCAAATGTTTTGAGTTCTCATCATTAACTCTACAGTATATAGCATGACATATCCCAGCTATATACTATAGTATAGTTCCAGCTTGGAAAAATTTGTGAAACATTAGCAATGTTAGACAGACTTGAAGAGCGAGACAAACAGCTTTTAACTTACTTTTGAGATAAATTAGATTGGTTGATCCTTCATTAATCCTGTCATAGAAATTAAGTTTGAAGCAGCAAAAATAATACATGCAGTATACACTCAGTAATTTACAGTATGTATAACCAACAAGACAAAAAATGTAATTGGAAACAGATCCTTTAGCGAAAATAGCACAGAAACTTACGGAGATCAAATCACAATTTTCTGACAATTTTTTTTTCCCCATGCAGTTATACAAATTTATAACATTAAAGCACTCTATCCAGTTGGGACTGCTATATTTCCAAACATGAGTTGCAGTGAAACCACAGTGCCCCAAAATTTTAAATATATGCCATTTTTCTATGGCATCCTATCCATCCATCCATTTTCGCTTCCGCTCATCATCACGAGTTGTCTAGAGTGGGTTGGAGTGTACTCCAGCTAATTCTGGACGTTAGGCGGCGTACACCCTGAACTGGTTGCCACCCATAAAACAACCCTTCACACCTGCGGGCCATTTAGAGTGTTCAATGAACCTACCATGCATGTTTTTAGAAATCTAGGATGAAACCAGAGTACTCGGAGAAAACCCAAGGAGGCACTGTCATTTCTTACTGTATGTATGCCATTTTTATTATGATCTGTTACCAGAACAATAGAAATTCTAATTGAGTAGTGAAACGTTTTTTTTTCTTATTTTCCCACTTTTATTTCCAAAACCTTTTGGCTAACAGACCTTCATCATGATGATTGTACTTGGAGGGCTAAGAATTGTGTGTGCGTGTGTTTGTGTGTGTAAAAAAAAAAAAAGTTTGAGCCTGGTGTACATTGTACTGTCTACTTTCTAGCTCAATTTCCTTCAACCTCTTTCTAAATACAAAGTGACATCATTTCGTCTGGCTCAGCTACTCAGTTATACGGTAGCTGTGCTTAGCTTCCATAACAAGACCCATTCAGCACTCGAGCGTGCAGTGACCAAGCTAACAATGGCTACACCCCAAAATGCTTCATCGCTGGAAGCCTCAATTTACAGAACAGCTCAGTGATGTTTTTCAAGCTTCCAAAAAAATTAGAAAATAAAAAAAGCAATGGATTGACTTTTTCAAGACGTGCAGATGACGAGCTGAACTTCAACACGAGCAGCCGACTCCAGAGTGGACATTTTACAATGGGTACTTTTGTAAAATTTCATCAGAGACAAAATGGGTTGGTTCATGGCTAACTTGAAACTAGTGAATGGGCAGTGTCGACTAACTACCTGGGCTTCCTCCCACCTGTGCTCAAGTGCCATGTTCAGCTGTAACAAGATGTCACCAACTACTAGGGTAAATGTACTTATGTGCTCATCTTTGTTATTATATATTAGTATAATCCAATATAACATTCCATTTTTAAGTTGGGCCTCCTAACGTGATTTTACGTCATACAAGGTATACCCCCTCAGTTTGTTTTATTCCATTTGGTGTGTCCATTTAACATGCCCACAGTATCTGAGAGGTGCCCCTTATTATTCAGGGCTGATTTTATTACCTGATTTTATATATTCTTAGTGATGTATTATATTTACTCACACATACTCATTTTTTTTACACATGTGGCTCAGTTGTCTCCCTTCTCAGTTCCTTCAAGTGAAATGCCCAATTTTAGTCCACTCAGTACCTTAATCATGCGCTTTAGAATACACTTTGCACAAGCTCTCTGTAATGACCCAGGGAAATTGTGGGCATTATGTGTCACCAGTTGAGGCGCCGAAGTATAGTCCAGTGTATGGCCTATTGCGTCATAACAACTGGGTTACTTTTTTCCTGCCATTGTCTCCTGTCCCTTCTACTTTTAGCACAGGAGATGGACACCTGCCATGCCACCAGCAAATGCATTCCAAAACCAAAAAGCTAGCAGGGGATCTTCCTGTAAATACCGTTAAGGTAATAGGCTGTAAAGTGATCTTTAAGTGGAGTTTTAAGCACTCCCATAATGGCTCTCGCTGCCTTTTAGTGGCTCATGTGACTCCCTCAGAGTAGTGATTACGAGTTGTGAACGAGGAGGTCTCGTGTACAGGTCAGCATGCAATCCTCACTTCCACCTGCCAATCTTTACTTCTTTACTTCCCCTGGTCCTTGCAGAGCCTTATTGTTTTGTCAATTGTTTACAATGTAAATCAAGTTGACAAAACACAGAACTACTAATCAAACTCTATTCTATTTGACTATTATGCTTATATATTCATTGAAACCTTCATTCTCCGCTCCGCTTACGCTTACGCTTTATATATACTGTCACACGTACTCAAGTTCTGTGTATTATTTTCACATCCTGGAAAAAAACTCAGATGTCTTAAGAGGATTGAGGGGACCTAGGAAACTACTTGACGGCAAGATATATGACTGAAATAGGTGGATATATATATATTCTAATATGAGCAGCATAGACCATTTCAAATTACGCTGCTTTAGTTTTCTGTCCATTTTTTAATAACAGTATTATGGAGGGAGCCCGGCCGCAAAGAACGAAAATCAGCAACTAATTGAGACCACTCCAAAAGGTTTTTTATTGTGTATATATGCCACAAAATATTGGTAGCACTATACAGCACTCCTGTACTCACTTCAAGGTAGTTCTGTGGCTCATTGATGCTGCAAGTTTCACAGTTATAATTGTCAAATTAGGAAATGTTTTACATAATTACCTCCTCCTGACATTTCATGACTTATGCAAACTATTCCAACTTTAAATTGTTTAGCTCAATCAGGACCTCTTTGGGACTCTTTATCAAATTGCCAAATTTTGACACTCTCAACTGAAAAGATATTTGTGTCCACGTTTCATGACTGATTCAACCATTCAAACTGCAAACTGTTAAACTTGTTCAAGACCACTTGGAAAATATTTGTCACATTCCCAAATTTTCGCAGTAAAATTCTCAAATTACGAGATTTCATATAGTTACCTACTTCTGTAGTAGATGACCGATTCAAACCATTCGAAATGTTCAGTTCCAATATTATGTCTGTCTAGGAAACTTGATCATATTCTCAAATTTTCACTGTAAAATTCTCAAATTAAGATGTTTTACACATTTGCCTCTTCCTTCCACATGTCCCGACCGATTCAAACCACTCCAACTTGTCGCACTCTACATAGTCTCAACATTCAGTTTGTTTTTCGTTATTTCATATTGTATAAAGATTGACTATGTTAGTTTTATTGCCATGGCAGTCCTCACAAGTAGGTAAGCATTTTTTTTAAATGATAGTTAGTTGCAACCATTTTATGGACCCCAAATTACAGTCCGTGGACCCCTGGGATCCAGGGACCCCTTTTTGAGCACCACTGATTTACAGTAGTTCTCTGTCTGTATAGAAATGTGTCTGGTCTCTGGTCTGCCTGTTTCTGCAGGTCTTAATCAAAATTGAGTAACAATGTTTGGAGACCTGTTCTAATGGCTCTTTGGTCGGTTATTCCCCTGACCACCCTCTTTCTTTCCTTACATATCACAAGGACACTGATGCATGGCACATTTTGAATTTTGCCTTATATTGGGGGTCAGAGGCGGGTTTCAGCAAGTGTCCTTAATTTCACAGGGTTAAGGCGCTGCAGATTCACAGGGATTACAGATCACTTAGCACAAGCCCGTGACCGCCTGGAAGTTGGGCCTCGCATCCTCCCCATTTGTTAAGCACGTCCTTGTGCCCGCTGAACCGTTGAGGCTGCCAAGGTGAACACGCGCTCCCAGAAGGAGGTGTTGCTGTTCTAGATCACTGAAACAATGATTCAGCCTCAGCCTCAGTGTGTACGAGTTTGCTTTTGCATGTTCGGTTATTGTGGTTGCGCTTGTATGGCTTGGGTCTGTGTGTGTGTGTGTGCGCATGTTTTTTTTTCTTTTTTTTTTTGTGAACAAGCTCGCTCCAGCCCAAATAATCACAAGCCTTCTGGCCTTATTATTATCAAAGCGGTGCCTTCTTAAATTCACCAATGCTTACATCAACACATAATAGTCGTCTCTTTCTATGGAATCCCATGCTGCCATAAAGCTATGTTTAAATAGAAACAATTGGCCGGATTTATGTAAACATGTAATAATATTAGGACACGAGAACATCAGCTCTTCACCCAGTGGGACTCAACAATAGTAAGTTAATCCATGGCATGCAATGCGCTGGAATTGAGCTATTATTTCCCCCTCTTCAAACTAAAAGGAATAGTCCATGTATCAGTGATAATCCAATCATGTTGATCCTAAACTTTTAATTTGATTAAGAGTGTGAAAATGGAGGGCAGAGAGTCTCTTGCAGGATGACATCACAGACATTGACTTCTAATTGTTGCTGGACATTTACATATGGATCCCTTTTTTGTGTGTGTTTAACCATGTTTTTTTTTTTTTTAATCCAGCTCATTCTGTCAAGTCTGTAATCTCCAATACAGATTTCAGTACTCCTCGGAAACAGTGGCAATTCTTGAAACTCTTAGTTATTAGGGATTTTAAATAAACCGTTATGTTTTCCCAGTTGGATGCGCATTAGATTAACAGCATACAGATAACTGTCCATTATTGTAATTTTTTTCTACACCACGAAGGCTTCACTCTGGATGCTCATCTCATAATCTCTTGTATATTCCTGAAATCCTCAGATTTATATTATACTGCTTTTAGTGGGTGCTTTATTTTTATTTTTAATAATACTACCATGCAGTACATTTTTCCCCCATTGTGCCTGTCCTCGGTGAACGAAATAATTTACAAGACCCTGAGCTGACAGGTCATACCATCAATACTTTTCCCATTGAGTGTTGAGACAAAATTGAGATAAGGTTTTTCATTACTGTATCTTATCAGTGGAGTTTTCCTGACTTCTTATCATCACGTAATCCTCCACTCCTTTTGTTTGTTTTTCCAGAGCCTTATATTCACCCCATTTTAATAGGCTGAACCAAACAATTTCCACTTTTTTTGACGTGGTTTCACTCTTCCGCCTCTGCATAAATGCCGACTTTATTTCCATGAAATCGTCCAATGACATAGATTTTACTTTTGCATAAAAGCATGAAGAATGTGCCTAATATCAGGGCGGCATTCATCTGCTAAGTGGACATTTGCATGGGTGCGAGAGGGGAAGGGGAGCCAACCACTAACCTCCCGGGGTGACAGCAGTGCAGGGGGATGACATGTGACAGCTGTGACAGTCCTGAAGAAAAGGGGGAGCGTGCGGGTGGGGGTTCAAGCAGGCGACTTGCTGCGCCCCTGATCCAATTACGCCACACGGCCCCCTGTCAGACCCAGCAGCTTGACTCCAGCCACTCTGAGGATAGTATTGATCTCTTGTCAGGCAGAACAGTTGCCCTCCCGTAGCATCCGCCATCGCTGAACTTTCCAACAGTCCCGCCATAACACCCCCATTTAACATCTGAGGGCCCCGGGCATGCACCGTCCCAAATGAATGACCAAAAAAAAAAAAAGAACATTCGGTAGACCTTCTGCCAAATCCAAACAGTAAGTGGCTTGTACAGTAATCCGCTGTTCTTAAGTAGACTTTACCTCAGTATTGCATTTTCTGACAAGTTTACTGTAAGTCATTTTGAAAACTGGCTATATCTACTGTCTCCTCCCTCAAAAGTAGATCCTTTTTTTGAACCACCGAAATGTTGAGTGATGATGTATGATATGAAGACAGAAAAAAGAAACAGGGACAGGTGAGACATGCAGTATTACTGATGATGATGATGCAACAGATTTGGTTGTGCCCCATCCACAGATTAGAGAGAAATATTTCTTGTCGCAAACAAAAAATTACTTGCGATGAATTTTTTGTCTTTTGCTTGAAAAGCACGAGCTTCGAAAAATGTCTCATTTGAAAAAACACATAGACAAATTATTTGTCTCTTAAGTTTTTCCGTTCTTACCATTAGCTAATTTATGGTTATCTTTTTCAGTTCACAGTCTTACCAAAGTCACAAACACAGCAACACTGGCTAGAGCTTGGTCTAAATATTTATTGTTGTGTGTATAGTGTTCCTACTTTGGCTACCTCTGCTGATTCAAAATGATAAAACTAATTTCTCTGTCCTGTACACTATGATACTCCTCCTCTATATTGCGGTTCATCTGCCACGGTTATGTTGTATCACAGATTTTTCCGTTTGAAGAATGTCATTTATTGTTTTAATACATTTATATGACAAAAACATTATTAAACAATTACATTGCTAAATTAAATATATTTCCATCATTATCTAACATGCACTCCTCCCACCAACAGAGGGAGGTGATAAAAAGCCAAGCCAATAAAAAACCTTTGTAATTTGGCTTTTATATTTAGTGACTTCGCCGACATTTTGAACAACTATTTTCCCAATAAGTGACAATCAAATCTTTTTTGCAAAGAAAGAGACAACAGGAATCAAATCAGTTTTACACTGCTTTTTAATTGACAACAAAGGATGAACACTCATGCTCAACATTGCCAAAAACATGGTGCACATTTATAGATACAGTATATTGAAAACCATTGAAAATTAAGCACCGGAGGTATGTGCTCAAGGGAGGAGGTTTATTTATTTATTAATTTTTGTGTGTTAGTTTCATTCGCATTCCGGTCTCCACATATACTGTACAGTAGATATTAGGTGATGAAGCAATTAGTCGACTTTACTGGTTTCTTGAAGTTGATTAAATGCAATCATATGTTTCTGGCATCTCATCTTCCTATCAGCCAATTTGCAGAGGACTATAATGCTCTGTAGAGCAGCAAAATATCCATTCTTTGTCCTTGGGATAATAAAAGGGCCGTTGTACTTATTCATTCAGTTATCTTTCGTTCTGCTTCTCGTCACTGGGATGGCAGGAATGGCAGAGTCTATCCCAGCTACCTTCGGTCGAGAGGCGGGGTACACCCGGAACTGGTTGCCAGCCGTTCGCAGTGGCTGTTGTACTCTGTTAAAAATACATCAATTATTTCATTCATTAATCAACTCGACTTTTATCACATTATAGATGGCTATACAAAGTATTGTTCATCTGCAACTCCTCATTGGTACCACATGCTCTATTTAAAGTCATACAACGCAAAATGGTAGAAATTATTTTGCAGACATCAAATTGCTGCTTGCAAACTCAATGGGGTCCCCGTTACCCAGTTTGAGACCGATGGTCCCTTTTGCTTCGGGATGTGTGCTTACCTGAATTCAAATTCTGCTCATAAACAACACATAGTGAAATGCATCCAAAATCCTTTACCAGTGAATTCCACTTGGAGATAATCTCATCGTGGAACAGGATTACGTAGTGTGAGCAAGCAAGTTTTATGGGATGATTTGATTCTTTTCATTGGTCTGAAAGGCTGTGAGGAATTTTGGGAGTTTGTATCCGACATTTCACACATGGTACTTCTGTAATGATTTTGGGGGCTGGGATTGGGAGGGTTACAGCCTCTTCTGGCTGCTATGAAAGAGTTTGATTTGAGATGAGGAAAAGGCCATTGCAATTAGCGGGCTCTGGGTTTATTTTTCCGCTGCAGTAGAACGGTCTGCTCGAGACAGTGGCAGCTGCCAATAACATCAGTTTAGCAGAAAAAAAGACTATTAGGCCGAGGCCCTGTAACAGCCACACCAGCCAGTCCCACATCTCCAGACCTTTGCACCAGCCCTATACCTCTGAGTGGCTGCAGGTCAATAGACACTGATACTGTCAGGAGCAACAGCTTAGAGCGCAGGTTACTCTAACCATAGCCACACACATTGCTTTCACTCGGCTTATTGTTCTCCCCCTCGAAGGTTAGTGGTGGGGAAGTAACCACTTCTTAACATTAGTGTGGATTTTCTTTATGTATTTATAAGTAACAATGTTTGTACTGAGGTCTAATACAAAAGCTGTCATTGTCAAAGAGGTATTTAACCGTTGGTCATAATACATACTGAACACTCTATTCTCAGAATCACAATCATCTTAATTTGCCAAATATGTAAACAACACACGAGAAATTTGTCTCCACTAGCTGGAGCCACCCTCGTACTACAGCAGACACACGGTCAATTGACAGAATATTTCCATTTTTATTTTTTAAACACACATTTGTGCAGTCTTATAGCATTTAGAGCAGTTGGAATGCCCGTTAGAGCGATAGTCCAGTACAAAGACCATTGTGCAAAGAGTGGCAACACTTAGCCTTGAAGGGGTCTCTTCATTTCTTCGTGTACCCTTGGCTGCTTGCAGCATATGTATGTGAAGTGCATATACTGTATATAGCTTTTTTTTTTTCAACTAAATTTTAGTCTCTGTTTGTTGACAGTCAATCTAACTTGCTCAGGACCTTAATAATCAGTTTTGCTGGCCCGTGTAACAAAAAAAAAAAAAATATCAGTGACAGGACAGTTTCTCATGATTCAGATTTCAATTTTTAAAGACCAGAAAATTGGGCCATGGTGACTGACTTCAATTTCCGTTCTTTGATTGGTATGTCCAAGTTATTCCAGCCAATTTCTATAAGCAAAGCATGTTTATATGTACATTGTTTGAAGATTGGGTTTTAATAAGTTTTAAAATGCATAAAATGGGAGGAAGTTGTAAAAATCCAAACATTCTTTGTCACCATTTCGCAAATGTGCACCTATGTGATTGAAACATAACCCCACAAAAAAGGGAGTTCACTGTGCATTTATACTGTCACAATTATTTGATTAACTCACTTCGATCATAAGAAAAGTCACAACACAATATCCATATTATAACTGCATTAGCGTAGGGTAGTGATCGACAACGCTCCATTTTGACTTGTGCACAAATTCGGGTTACACCATCATTGTAGGAATCAATCTCTATTCTAAATCAAGGGCTCACTTTGCTGTATTTTTAAAGGTTGAAAACAGAATACTCTCAATAATACTCTGCTGTTGATTTAGACTGTGAGATGCACTTAATATGAAAAGAATGAACTCCAATGCTCACCATTTGAAATGTCTCACGGTACACAACGAGGTATGATGAGGCTGGCATTAAAAGCACCCGCTTTATTGCAAATGGGCGTGATCAGCTGATGCCTCGTGAGTGTAACACCATGAAATTAGGCACAATCTGGAAGGGAGCTCTGAGTCACTTTCATGGTACACGCAATGTGTATCCAACGCGGAGTGTGAACATTACTCTGGTCACTCATGCGTTCAGTTGTGACAACACAGAGGGTTGCTTGTAGGTGACGAAGTGGATGCATGTCTGATAGCCTTAAATATAAGGTGGCGATGTCTTTGCCACTGTTACGCTTTGCTTTGTGGCTTTCCATCAACATTGCTTTGCTCAGGAAATGACTACTAAACACACAAGGGCCACTCCCTGGAGGCAAAATTAAGCTGTTATTTAATAATTTCTTAGTAGGGGTGTTAATTGTCAGCTGAATTAGAACAGTCAAGTACAAATGTCATTGGATGACCGTCCATTAGGCTTATCCTTTGGAGCCAGGTGATGGGCCGCATGGATCCGTTCCCAGTGGACATTTGACAAGAGACACTTTCACCCTGGGCATGTTCTCACACACAAACACGCACACGCACACACACACACACACACACACACACACACACACACACACACACACACACACACACACACACACACACACATTTGAATATCCAATTAATTCATGGAGCATGTTTTATTTGAATGGACCTGCAAGACAAAATAGTTTAAGCCTTCATTGTGTGTGTAAAGTGTCAATCTTGATCATTTTTGCTTTAAAATAGCAGCATCATAACCATGTTCACAATATAAGAAAAAAATTATTAACATGCTGACGCAATTCTTGTTCTTCTTAAATACAGGTCTCAATTCTCAATCTCATTTTTTGTGCGTCATTAAGGCATACAAAAATCTGTGAACAATGGATTTGAATGACTCCAGATGTTTTGATGCCGACTTTAATGTGATGAAAGTCAAGTCGATGACGACGTTGATATTTTTCCAGCATAGTAGAGTAGTCCCCAAATGATTTTGGAGCAGCAACCAGTTTCACTTTAACTTAATTTTGATGTTCCAGAAAGAAACAAATTAAAACAAGTGATTAAAAAATACTATTAAACCAGACTTTTTTTTAACCTCTGAGACCCAGACAGAGTGTCACCTTGATAGCGGTAAATTTGGCTGCTCCAGGGAGCATTACAGTAACTTGGCCACAATTAGTTTTCTTCAAGATTTAAATGTCGATGCGGAATAGGGTATTCGACGCTTTGACTGAAAGTTTCAAAACCATCGGCTCTATTTGTGTAGATAGTGGACTTACTGAGCAGCCCAAAAACTGACATTGATTTTGTATGTGCAACGCTAACTGTGAATGTTTTCCATTTTGGCAGACGGTCTGCGACAAGTAAGTCGTTTTGGCGCAATGAGGGTGTATACTCTAAAATGCGCCCGGCCTATGCACCAATTTTGTGGCAGAAAATCAGTCAGTCTAAACTTAAACTTACAGGGACCACGTCTACCTTTTAGTCCGGTGAAGTAGGTAGACTGCTGCTCTAACGCGATTTTAAAAATAAATGATCCCAGGTAGAAAGACGCTGAGCTCTGCGAACACGTGGAGTGCAAGTCAGACACTTTTCATTCAAAAATATGTCGGCACACGGCAAACTTTCAACTATTGTAGAAATTAAATTAATTGAATGCATTATCATCTTAAATCATCCCAGTGGCCGGCGCACAACTGGGAGGGCAGGTGAAGGGTGGGGGTCACGGGAATGATCAGAGGTGGGAATATATAGATGAGGTCCCTGGAGAAATTTACTCTAGCTTGACATCACCAGCTCATCCTGTATTAAATCAGCCAAGAGCAGGGAAAATGCTCGTTACCCGTAGAATTCAAGACTCATTGTGGCACATAAAGGCCTGGGAGAGAGCAGGTAAATGGAAAAGGACCCCAAGGTGGACAACGAACCGTAGAATGAATTAATGTAGAACTTTAATAAACAAAAGGGGCACGATAAACATGGAAACAAACAATGTGAAAATACTACCAAAAGCAATGATGAAAAACGGCAATGTAAGGAGAGTTACTCAAAGCAATCACAACTAAGCGTGCGTTGGTGTAAAGACTACCTAACTACGATAAATCCTACTCAAGATGGAAGTAAAACTACTCGGGAAACAATTGTAAAAATAAGAAAAGTAGAACATAAGGCTGAACTGTGGGCATGAGACTTGAGACTTGAAATAGGAATACAAACAAACACTTTTCCGCTGCTGCTGGGCTTTAAACCCTATAGATCGCAGTAGTTTGCAGGTGCATCTTACCTGTGTATTGCGAAATGGATTTGTTCTGTTTATTTGGACAGAAAACTAAATTCCTTTCCTGTCTTGTTCACAAAATCGCTTCTTAACACAAATTGAGCATTTGTTGAAATGTGTTCAAATTTCAACAACAAATTTGTTGTTGAAATATAGAATAAGAATGAATTGTAAATTGTGGATAGCTTCTTCGCATTTATCATCTGAAGGAATCCAAAACTACTATGTGGCCCACAATGATGATGTGCCTGATACCTCTTGTTTATGAAATTGGTGAACCAGACTGACACCTCATTTCGTGTCACACTAAAAAAAAAAAGATATATATATGTACTTCAGGAAAAAATCACAATGTTGAAACTCATAATTTAGGTGTCAGATATTACAAAGTTAAAGTTATGAAGTATAAAGTACTGTTTTGTATTGAAATACAAAATACTATCATAAGTTGAAATTTAACAGTAGATCACTAATCTTCTTACTTTAAGAATGAAGTTGAAATTTGAAATTAATCTTTGGTACTTCTTGCTATCCATGAGAGTTCTTCTTTCTTGCGATGAGGACTATTGAAGGAGCATGTCAAATTATATCGTAGTATAACTTTCACAAATTTTATCGACTAATATTGTGTCATGGACAGCATGCTGTAAAGTGGTTACCTCATTTGCCTCACAGTTCTGATAATTTGGTTTGAATCTCAGCTCCAACTGGCCCAAGTGGCAATTCTATCTTCTCCCCATGATTTGTCCAAGTAGTCCAGGTTCCTCCCACATTCCAGAAACATGCATTTTAAGTGAATTCAAAACTGTCAATAGATGTGAGCATGAACGTCCGGGATAGGCACCTGAAAACTTGAGGATAAATGTTTTAGAAAATGGTTGAAGGGATTTTACTGGTCTTATTCTTTAGGCACATCATTGAACAAACTAAATCACTCCATAAAAATATGAAGCACAACTGTTGACATGCCTCATTCTTGGGCAAGGAATCTCAAAACGGGGCTTTTTTAGCATCTGATTTTCCACATCCCAACGTCGGCAACTTAAGTTAGCCACAATAGAGTCACCACTTCACTTCACCACTGACTCCATGTTCAGTAAGTGTTCCGGAACGACCAAAATAAGCATTCATTGAATGAATTTGCGAAAGGAAAATTGAGAGTAAATTGATAAATTTCTCACGGCAACACCACATTGCCTTTGTCTATTTGATTTCAAATGTTTTTTTTTTCCTTTTGTCTTGTTTTTCCTCGAGTTACATGAATCAAGACTTCAGTCGTTATGTCAAAAGAGCTGCTGAGAAATGATAGCGACTTTGTCAAATAGCTAATGCTTTTCATAAAGCCAAATCTGAAACTTGCTTCTTGCCAATGAATGTTGAAAGTCATTTTTTATGGAACATGTTGCGGGCTGAGCAGTATGTGCCAAAGCTGTATACAGTGTGCTGTTGCATCAGTCTATTCGATGTATGCCTTTAAGTGTGGCCTAGTGAGTGACATGAGGATCAGGAGTTGTTGGCCAGTTGGTTTGCCTGTGAGCGTTCATCCGTGTGGTGTGGTCCACACCAGCTCATTGTGCGTCTTTTCCTCTTGTCTTCGTGTTAGCCTGTTTGTCCCATTCAATGAATGTCCAAAAGTGTACTGGCTTCCGCAGGTTTTCATAGTACACCTGCGAGGGCATTGCAGTACCTATATTGCATGCTTGTTTGGTTCACAACATAAAGCAAAAATATCGATCAAGTGTTGGCTTGTAACTAAAAAACTCATAGGTTGGAGCACCCATAAGTCAATGTACCACTCTACTAGAAGAATGGAAAGACTAACTTCCTGTTTTTACTAGGTTTGTGAAAAAATTACCCTCCATTTTTCACTCACCACAGCCAAATGTCACTTATTTAAGGCACCACTAAGCAGCGTATTTTACTGCTACATCGCTAATAGCGTTAGACAATGAGATGCTCCCTGTCAGGGTCACACCATTGCTGGATGGACTGAATTAGGACAACGATTTCTCTTTTTTTAGAAAGTGCAAATGTGAGCATAATCCGACACGCCGGTGACGTGTCACAAGTAAACCAACATGTCTCTAGGACAAAAGCGAAAAGCACGCCACACCTACTGCGCGGCATCATGGCCCTGCACAATTGTGTGCTCAAGAGGGGATTCAAGGAATCTGCCAAATTAATGCACAGTGTTGATTCCTAAATTCCTGAAGTGAACAGGACAGATGAGCTGGACTGGCAGTCTTAAAAAAGCATCTGTCTCCTTTAACACTTAAATATGATACTGCAAAATTAATCCTAATTAATGAATTGATGTATTTTGTCAGTGACAAAGGCAAATTGTTTAAAAGATGCCAGGAGCAATGTGCTGTATAAATCTCTTGCTATGAGAAACATGGCATGCCAAGCTTTACATCACTCTGCATAAACCCCCGGCTAATGAGACAAGCACTTGGAATTATTATCAGCATCATTATAGGTGTTCATCTACAGGCACGTCAAAATTATTTGTCTTACTACAGCCCGATAAAGATGTCGTTTTATGATCAGACGGAAATTCAACATGCACTGAATGGCTTTGTTGGATGTGGGGGACACAATCCAAAGTGCATTTATGGATGAAAGTGTGTAATGTGTAATCACAGCACGGTTTATCCATACTAGCCAGCTGATGATTTGCTTATTATTCCCTTTTATCCTTTCCGTTTCACAAGATGCTTCAAAAAGAATAAGCTTTAATGTTTCAGATCAAGCATTGTCAATTTATTCCATCTTACCGTAAACTTTTTCCTGGTAATTTCCTTAAAATGGTAATTTGTCATCCTGTCACTTCATTTGTGACCCTACATTCCACACTGGAGGCATCATCAAACAAATTAATCACTATCCAGGATCCATTTCTCCCTTGTGTGTGCTATTATACAGGGCTCTCTTGTGTTTCTCTTCATTTACATATATTTAATGGCCCAGTTATGCTTGGTTTCCACTGCACAACTTTCGCACCTCTGGTCGGCCGGAATCTTAAACAGGGAGAATTTTGACTTGTTCGTTTACAAATACAAAGAAATTAAATGGTACTTTAGCAAGATGTTGCACTCCAATTCAGTTGTACATGCCTACAATTGCAATTTTCTTCCGACAAACATTCCGCTCTGTGACGAGGCAGCAGTCAGGCCAACAGTTTACGTTGCGTCAAAAATTAGACACGGTCTGACCTGGCGTAAATTTAATCTGTTCTTCAGTCACCAAATTGTCCCAAGAGCCGGACAAACTCTTGTTGCATTGGCATGCCTGTCTTTGCGTAGGCTTTTCTGGCAAATTGGCACCAAGCCAGCAAACCTTGGGCTTGCACAGAAGATGAGATATGTCTCCAATGAAACTAGAACTCTCAGTTTAAATCAGCCGTATAAAAGGAAATATTCACATTTGCAAATTCTCTTATTTGCGGTTTTCTTTTGAGCCTATCCTCTGTTAGTCACTTTGCCACCATATTATGGTATACTTGGGCCATGGCTTTGTCTAATAGAAAAAGAATGCCTTTCCCCCATCTTGTGGCATCTATATGCAATAAGAAAACCCTTTTGGTGTCTCTAGATTACTCCCAGATTTTGGCAATTCTCCGCAAAGCTAAATCCCAAATTGAGCATGCAGAGTGGTCTAAAACTCTCCAGCCTCAGTTTCATCTGCTGTGGTGCCTTGATTTACGAGGCTTCTTTGTTTTGTGATCGAGGTTGTAACTTACCATGTTTCGCAAATTTAAATAAATCGACGTGCCATTAATCGATTACAGCCACTGATAAAACAGAAAAAAGTGCCAGAATTTTAAAAATAAGATAACTATCATTCTGAAGTACTGTACTTGTTCAATACATACATTCATAACGTTAATAAAGTGGAAGGTAAAGAATTAAATAGTTTTTACATCATTATTTCATGCTTTAATTTATCATTATGGATGACTTCAAACACTTGGGGTCAACAATACAGAGCAATGGAGAGTATAGAAAGGAAGCGAAGAAACGGGTCCACACGGGGTGGAACAGTTGGCGGAAGGTGTCTGGTGTTCTATGTGACAGAAGAGTATCCGCCAGGATGAAGGGCAAAGTTTATAAAACAGTGGTGAGGCCAGCCATAATGTACGGATTAGAGATGGTGGCTCTGAAGAAACAACAGGAAGGAGAACTTGAGGAAGCAGAAATGAAGATGTTGAGGTACTCGCTCGGAGTGAGCAGGTTGGATAGGATTAGAAATGAGCTCATTCGAGGGACAGCCAAAGTTGGATGTTTTGGAGACAAGGTTATAGAGAACAGACTTTGATGGTTTGGACATGTTCAGAGGCGGTAGAAGAGTGCTGAGGATGGAGCTGCCAGGCAAAAGAGCGAGAGGAAGACCAAAGCAAAGGTTGATGGATGTTGTGAGGGAAGACATGAGGGCACTTGGCGTTAGAGAGGAAGATGCACGAGATAGGCTTCGATGGAAAAAGATGACACGCTGTGGCGACCCCTAACGGGACAAGCCGAAAGGAAAAAAAGATTCTGGTGTGTTCGTTTTGGCCACCAGGGGCAGTATAATACAGTTAATACACCTGTTTAATAAATCTGCAATATTCTATTTTTCACAGAGTCACTTGGTTATTTTCAAGCCATTGTAATCTGTCATCTAGAATTCATCCATTATCTATTGTTTGTTTTGACATAAATGTCTGATCATTTTAATCTGATACTCTGGTGTAATTTAAGTATTTGCCCTCCATCTGATTAAAATCACTAAAAGACTTGTTTCCAGATGTCTCCCAGAGATTTTTCCAAGAAATTATTGTCTAGTGTCAGATGCGTTAAGTGAAGTCCACCCCGCCCCCGGGTCTCATCCAGAAAAACCTAAACACTAAAATTTAACCTGTTCATTATTTAAAACCGCAAATACTTGTGTGTGTTCTATATGCAAACCACAGACTTAGTGATTGTGACAAAAAATATAACTTAGCTCTTTTTCTGAATCCTTCAAAAATAAAACAAAAATGAAAAGTGTAGACACCTGCCTTTCCTCTGATTGTTTGAGGGAGGACCTCCGTTCAGAGTGTTGGTATAACTATTTTTGGGAAATTCCACCAAGATAAAAAGTTAGCTACACGGAGTCCTTGACAGTTTATTTTGATTGATCTCATTATCGTACATGTGCACTGTACGTTACACGCTCATTGCTGTGGTGTGTGTTCCTCGGGGGAATTGTGATGATAATTGTGAAGCTGTGACCAGACACAAGCATGAACTTGGATATTTTCAACAATTCATAGACCTCTAATGTAACTGGCATTTTTAATTACCGCTATACATGGACAGACACAAAAGAAGAAATTTCTACAAGCTAGTCTTTAGGAATTCACAAACACAAATGTAGGGGAGCATGAAGATATTGTAATTTACACAGGATTTTTTTGACAGTTAAGAAAGCAGCCCAATTATTTCTATGAGCCAAGTGCATGTCATGTTTGAACTTGCATCCTCATTAAGAGTCCCTAACACCATGAGGCATGTGAACGTGCAAGAAGCGTCACCAGAACAACAGCAGTCACGTCGCCAAAGGATTCTCGCTCGCTCACACTCGCTCTTTTTCACCCTGTTAGAACCTCACATTGCCACTTCAAATGAAATTAACATAATTAAGAATTAACGTGCAATAATTGTTGCACTTTAATGAAAACTGGGGGCAAAATGGGTCATTTACTTCAGAGGAACCTCTAAATGCTCTGTCTCCAGAGTCCGTCCCTGAAAAGGGAGAGCGTTTTCTAACGACCTTGGGGTGTATGGTATATATGATATAAATTTGGCCTATGGTAGAGATTTGGATTGACCAATCACGACAACTATGCATCAATGTTGATTGGTTAACCATCCATCCAGGTGCTCTGATACTACTGGAGGAAGGCTCAGCGCTAACCGAACTTGCTATGCACTATGTACTGCGGCTTGTTAGCTAGCACAGCTAAACTGCATCCTTCAGCAATATAGAGAACACTGAGAACCCATGCTAGCTGCTCGGCTAAAGAGAAATGTAGAGTAGCAAAACACTTAAAGTGTTTTGGTGGTACAGCACTTTTGACATTTTTGGCTGTAATTATAGAACACAGGTGGCAAACTCATTTCTGTCGCAGGCCACATTGTAGTTAACAGTTTCCCTTAGAGGGCCGTTATGCGTGAAATCGTAAAAATCTTTCATCGCTTCATCATATTTACACATGAAATTTATGAACTAGTTGGGGAATCAGAAATCAAGGGTAATGGGTTTTTCAACTATTGTTGATGTTAACACAAACATTGAAATGTGTTATTTATGATATGACAATTTGAAATCTTGGTACAGATTGGAACAAGAAGCATGAACGTTGACACATGATTTGCCTTCACGGGCCATGTAAAATCTACAAACACCAAATTAGTAGCTAAATTTAAAAGTGTATTAGTATGTAAAAGTAAGTTTCTTTCGGCTTGTCCCTTTTGGGGTCACCACAGCACATATGTTTGGCACAATTTTTACGCTGGATGCCCTTCCTGACACAACCCTTCTCAGGGAGTGGAGGCCCCAGTGGGATACGAACCCAGACCCCCTGATCTACGGGGCCTCCAAGTATGTTATGTATGTATGGTATGGTATGGTATGGTATGCATATTATTTGTATGTCATATTATCACCAGTTTTATCTGTGTGGTTTGCAATATTTCGCACCATAAAGTGGTGGGTTTTGAGCTCTCCAATCCACACCAAGAGGGTTATTACTTTACAACAGCTTGTTGTCGTTTTAGCAATTTAACCATGCTAAGGAACCATGTAACCCATTCATGAAATACTTCCAGTATAATTTTTACATGTAAGTTTATATTGTGCTACATTGTATACTGTTACTGTGAAAGGGTTGACCTTAAACCATGACATGAATTTCAGGCCATATTCCACTCCTAGTCCTAATACCAACTAAACATAAATACTATGTGTTCCCCGTCCCCTCCCCCCGCCCCCCCCCCCCCAAAAAAAACACTATTCAAGTTGAATCCATTGGTATTATTAATAAATGCCATTTGAATTATAACTCCTAAATTTGAGGAGAAATGTCCTCATGTTACAAAGCAGGTTATATATATATTTTTTCTTTTTTTTCTGGGGGGGGTGGTGAAAATAGGCAGTAATCTTATAAAGTGTTTCCTACAAAAACAAAGTGAAAAGTCAGAATCTTAGATTAAAAAAATATCGGTGACAGTTGTAATATGTTAAAGTCAAAGTTCAATGATGAAAGAAGTTCATATTTTGAGAAGTTAATTTTAACCATGCAACATTATTCTTGGAATATTACACTTATTCTAGAAAAGATAACCCTACTGTGTTAATCTTTTCAATTCAATTTTATTTTCATGAAAAAAAAAATCACATCTTAGTCTTGAAGCCCAATCTGAGCTCTCAGAAAAAAAGGAACACAGATGGAGGGATCCCCTTTTCAGGATTGATCATATGGGATTACACAGCTAATTAAATTATACACCGTTTAAAAAGCATGAGTCCAGCACAAGAGCATCCTTTTGATACAGAGCAGAAGTTAAGCGAGGAGAGAAGTGTAGCAGCAGTAATAAAGAAAATAAATAAATCCATCCATCCATTTTCTTAGCCGCTTATGCTCACAAGGAACCCGGGTCCTCAGAACTGTGAGGCCAACACTTTACAGCTGAGCTTCCGTGCCACCTGACTAAAAGTAAAACTTACGACGTTTAACAAAATGGATGTTCTCATTGAAATATGCTTAATGTACTTTAGGAAGTGCTATTGACTGGTGCCCACCTCAGGGTGTACCCTGCCTTTTGCCCAAAGATAGCTAGGATAGGCTCCAGCATGCCCACGATCCTGGTGAGGATAAGCGGAAAGGAAGATGAATTAATAAATATTCTTTAAAAAAAAAAACAATAAGTTGTTCCTGTTATGCAACACCTTTTGTAAAAACAACAACAAAACTGCCTGTGTTAATGCAGGCAAATCAGATTAATTCGATAAATCACAATCAAAGCTTTGATTTGGGTTCCAGTTAGGTAAAGAGGAGTAAGTGCTTTGTTTGTTTTTATGATAAAAGCATATCGGTCTATTATGTACTTTAGGGCATAATAATTGATTGCAAATTATTTTGCGAGCCCCACTTTAAAAACAACTACACTAGATGTTAGAAATAGCGCAGATGTCTCTCAGTGTGATGCAATGCAGATCTTTCGTACTGCAAACGACATCCACAGTATTATACTGCTCTTCAAGGACATATTTGAGAAGAGTTTGTAATGTTCCCAGTGGGGCTAAAACAGGTGCATATTGGTCCCAAAAGGACACAACCTGGCAATAAAGCGTGACATTTGAAGAGAGCAAAGAGATATTCGATGCTCACTCAGGGTGGTGGAAGGCGCATCCTTTTTTTAAGGTTTTATTCCTGCTGGAAGGAAAATCACAAAACATGCGGCTAGGAAATGTGTTAGTATAATGGACATTTGTCAGCAATTTTGTCATTAAATATACTTAACATGTTTTTAACTACTGTTTTCATACTGTTCAAGTAATAATTAAAACCAGCCAAATGGATTTCATGTTTGATGATCCTCGATCGGAAGCAGGTGACCTGGACAGAAAGGCAAATAGTCCCTGGTAACGATTTCACTGATCAACACCAAATTGGTCGGGCATGTCTAGCATAAGAGGATGCACAAAAAAGTGAGATGAAGCCACGCCTGAAATCAAAGTGGGAGGGAACCATTTTGGTTAGAAGCAGCCATTTTAGGCGAATTCCATGGCTCGTTCTTTGACTGACTCCGTACTTAGGAATTCAACCAAATTAGCTCCAATTTGAAGTAGATATAATAAGTACGGTACATATGTGTGACAGAAAAGTAACTCTCTCAGTTTTTGTAACTTTCCGCTTGTCCCTTCAGGGTCATCACAGCAAGTCATTCACATGATTTGTTGGGAACCAGCAGTGGCTACACTGGGTGTATATAGGTAGGGCCCTTTAGAATGTTAGAAACAAATTAACCACGGACACAAGTTTCGTCGATCAACACCAAATTGTGTTGTCTTGGCATAACAGGACACATTCTAAGGATTTGACGACCTCCTGGCTGATATTGAACAGGAAGTTGTCCAATTTAGTTTGAAGTAGCTGTTATAGACAATTCCACAACGCAACGAGTAGTTTGATCGACTCCTACTAAGGAATTTTACCAAATGAACCCCAATCGTAAGCAGGTATGCTAGACGAATTGAAAAGATAATTTTCATTTGATGATAAAATTATCATTTTGAGGGTGGGATGACATTTAATGTTGTTTCCCCGCTTAACAAAGGAACCTCACATTCCTAAAAGCTAAAGATTGTCATGTGTGTGCCCCCCCCCCCACACACACACAGGAATATTCCGATTCAAAATACCTTTTTCCCTATTAATTAAAAGTAAACCGTGTATTCTACGGTACATTATCCCCCTAACGGCCCCATGTGGAGATCATGAAGTGGAAAACTAATGGTGTGGACTTTAGCATTTGAGCTTCAGATGAGTCATTTACATATCTGGACGCGGATGTGGATGTATGTGCAAATAAGCAGAAATTTGTGTGTCCCAGGCCCTCCCCCTCAGTTTAGAGGGGAAGTCAGAGAAGAAATGTTACCTCTCTCCCCTCCACGAGCGGATGTAATGAGATTCTGTACATTGGCGACCACGCTGAGGATGAGGGATCTTGATTATTAAGGAGAGGCATGTGGCAGTAAGAAAAATCTGTTTGTTTTTTTGTTTTTTTTTCTTGTATCACCCCGCGATACAAAGGTGACCCCCATGTTCCATTCATTAAATTCCGCCTCCTCTTATTCATCAAAGGCAAACTATCACGGCTTCTGCTGAGCTCATCAGAAATGGGCAAACTTGTTAGGTGTGCCTCAAAAGGACACATCACAGGATTTGGTTGTGGCCACTGCATTTTGAGCGGAGCCTAATTCGAGCTTGCCTTTGAACAGCGCCCGTGTTAGGAGCATTAGCAGTGAGCGTTGTGCTTGGGTCGTACGGGAAAAGTTCAAGACAATCAAAGTGAATTATGACCTCCATTACAGGACAACTGTAATTATTTCAAGGATGCCGAGAAATGTGGCGTCTCAGCAAATATCACAACACATTTGAATTTTCTGAGCCCTCCAGTCATAGACAAGCAAGACCTCCTTCCTTTAAATCAGTCACATATCGGACCTTAACAAATAACTGTTTTAGGCAAAAAGATAAGTTACACCAGAATGAATATTGTATGCTTAGCAGGGGGTATTTGCATTTTGGGTTTATTTCTGTAGTGCCATGTCCGATCCAGAAAATGAGGATGTGGTGAAAAAAGCTTGATGCTTAGCAACTTGCAGAGAAGTGGTTCCCTTGGTAATGCTAATTTGTGAAAAGGTGGTAGATATTATTGGAAATTTTACTTTTTATTGGCTTGTTTTCAAATTGTTGAGCCTCTAGAGTTCAAACGCAAAAGTCGACAAGCACTGTTAGGATGAAAATAGAGCCAAGCCTATCAAGACATCGTTCATTGTTGCATTTCCTGACGCTGCAAAGCCAAACAAGTAAATGTTTTAAAATCGTTTTATTTCAGAAATTGCTAAATAAGCATTCTACCAGCAATATGACAGGTGGCTGCCATCTACAGTATGTGGAATTTTTTAAAAACATGAAGTGAACATTTCAAATGCTTCTAAAATCCTCCAAAACAAATAAATTGACAGAGAAAAAAAAAAGATTAATAAAGTAAATATCCTGTTATACCGCCTTCTCACTAATAATGTTCCATTTGCGCCATTTAAGTTTGGATTAGATATTTAAAACATCAATGGATTATTCACGCATTGATTTAGAGAACCCTTGAAACTTCGGCCCATACAAGGTTATTGGTGGGCATTTTTAAATTGGGAAAAAAAGAAAGACAAACAAATCAGATTAGAATTACAGTATTGTTTGGCTATTAAGTTATTTTTTGTAATATGATTCACAACTAAAGAATTGACTGTGTGCGGAGCACTGAACTATTCAGATGATCTCTTGTTGATATTTTCACCTCAGTGTATGCATCTTTGAATAAATGTGCCAATAATGTCTATTTCTCGTGATGTTTTACAAGTAATGAGCTGAAGGCTGCTGGCTTGCTTTGCCCAGAGAGATGAGAGAAACATCCCACACGTTAGCAAGCTGAGTCATCGCTGGTACGCATCAACCAGCCCAGACTCATGGCTGTCCCTCCTCTCAAATGTCACATGAACTTATGTCAAGCAACACTCGTGGCAAAGGCACAGCAAGCAAATTAGACAGATTTCTTTTCGTTGTGGAGAAAGATGACAAAAGGGGAGAGAGGCGCATTTTGTTCTCATGCGGATTTAGAAGGAAACGGCGCAAAATGTTGAGCTGTGTATTACATATAAAAAGGAATTGCTGTGCACGCTGCCAACCACGCCCATACCCCCTGTCTCACCACCCTCTAGGTATTCACTGCATAAACATGGCAGATATTGCATGCTCTATTTTGCCATGAACATTTTCCAAGAGAAAAGTCATGGAATTGGATGGAAAATTCTGAAATACATTATGTGTCCTGACTTTGGTTGGTGACCAGTTTGAGATAGGGTCCCGCACTGTGGCGTTCTAGCCAATACCAGCCAGAGCCACAGCTCTGACTTGGAGAAGAACTGCTGAATCACAAACTAAAAATTGGTATTTAGCAAGAGACATTGATGATCTATAATTAACTCCTGATGGTTTGAAGAAGTAACTGTAGTCTGACTGGTTTCCCAGGGAAAGTAATGAGTTCACTGGTTACTCAAAATGACGTATTTTTTTTTTTGTTTTGTTTTTTTCTTGGTTTTGTTTTTGGAGTAACGTGTTACCAGTATAATTGAGCGTGAGGCTGTGTTTGCTTCTTTTTGAGTTGGAGGCCCCTTCACATTTTTTGGGGCATTTGTGCTACTCTAAATCTGAGGGGCATTCACAGTCACACTGTTGGAATCTGGGAGGAATCCTTCTTCCACGTATGGGGAGACATGGCGAGTCCACTCTTAAAGGCATCGCTGAGATTCGAAGCATAAACTTTTTAGTATGGAGCCAGAACTCCTTACCACTACTGTTACTGTACTAAAGAGCATTATATTTTCTTATTATTAACATTTTAAAACAATCTGGATCATAGGTCCATTTGCAATTAATTAAAATGCCTTTTTGTATGAATTATCAAAAATGAAAATTAACTTATGAACCTGCTCAACTACCTTATTCAGTTTCTACTAAACCTTCCCTGAATAATTCGCTGTAGTATATTACAAAATCCCATAATTAATCCTATTAATCATGCAAGCAGAAATGTAAATGTAACGGTGTGTTGTACGCGATCAACATTTTATTCAAGTCGCATCTGATGATCCTCTGAGATTGAGATTTAGATTTAGACCCCCCTACCCCCAAAGATGCAAATTAATCTTGAAAAGTGGACATCCCCCTCGACACACACGTACACACGCGCACACACGAGTAGCTTCACAGGGATGACGGGTTCATTTCATCCCTATGGGCAATTAAAATTCCAAATGAGTTTCCCGAAGTTAAACCATGTTCACACTTAATGAATTAAACGTTACATATAGGCGTGGGAGGCTCTTTTGACTTCAGACAAAAGCAACGCTCGCTAAGACACGGGAGGCTTTGTGTCATTGATTAAAGATACACTCAATGCGTGTTGTGTTGTTTATAGCTCTGAGTGTGAGTAATGTGTGGGTAGCGCTTTAGATAAGACAAATTATCACACAATAATACACTGATGACATTTCTCTATCTCTTCGTATTCAGATGATGACTTATCTGCTGTTTGCACTTCATTGGCATCTGGAAAATAGTTACATATAAAACTGGTGACATTGGTCTTGACTCATTTTGGAAGTGAAATGAATGTTTGTCATTTGACAGTCTGTGTGCATTTTTATTCTTTTAATGTCCAAATGTAGCCGAGTTTTTGCGGGAATGCTACCACCATATTTGTTTTGTCTTTCCCCAATTGAGGTAATTAATGATATGTGCGGTGCATTGTTCCTCATTTTTATAATAAATGCATGACGGTATTGTCACTGAGAGCATTTTGACAAATAGGTGGGTGGAACAAAATAAAAAAACATATATTGGTGGCTGCCGAGGGGTTAGATTTGGAATTAATTGAGGGAAATGAATTCAGTAGTAATAGGGGCTGACAGCAGACTGTGGCAATTCTGATGCTGATGATTGATGCTTGACACCCACGAGCATACACGCGCACACTCACAGGCTCATGACAAATAACGCTTGTTTAGCTCCTGGTGTATTTCCCATGCAACATGCGTGTTCATTAAAAGTAAAAGCATGTAAATGATTGTGAGCAGTGGTGGGAAGTGACAAAGTACTAATACTTTGTGACTGTACTGAAGTAGATTTTCAGGTGTCTGAAATCTATTTGAGTATTTATTTTTCTAATCATTTTTTACTTTCTACATCTCCAAGCAATTATTTATTTTAAAGTGGTGACGATACCTTGTAAACAACATTTAATCCTGGCACCTTTAAGCTGTCTGATAAGTGTCAAACAACTCCACTACTTCCTGATTTTGCTTGAGCCTTGCAATAAAATGTTGCCTTAATCTTTATCTTTGTTTGTAACATTTTATCTTTTTTTTCAGACAATGTCAATTGAAAATAGGTTAGAAACATTTGAGCCTGTTTTGTTAAAAATGGGATGCTGTAATGCTTCGGTGCAAAAGGAACCAGTCATCCACGAAGATAAGTGTGCCAATATATTTTCGCCCATTAAACTGTTTCGTCAGCTCATCTTTTCATTTATTCCATCACTCACATGCTCTTCAAGCTTTGAGAACAAGTTTAGCATGAGAATGTAGCAAGTTTTGATTGCTTTTGTGAAGTATGAAATACCCACAAAACAGCAAAAAAATGTCTTATAAATTTGACATCACGAAAAAGACATATGGATGTACTGTAATTTCTCGAGTATAATGCGTCCTGAAGTATAATGCGCACATGTAAAGTTGACCAAAAAAATCAGGAAAACCCATCTCCCAATCAACAATTCGCACCACCAATTTGCTGCAATCCATATGCTAAAAAAATATTGGGAATTATTTCTATTTCTATATTGCTAGGTTTGTACTTTTATCCTTTGTACTTGTTTTGTTTTCAAAAAATCGTCTGTACAACAATCATTAATAATAATCTTTGTGCCTGTACTGATGCAGCGGTAATATATATCTTGGGACAGGCCACAGGACACGTTTGTTCTGGTCCCTTTAATTGTCAGAACAGAATCCCTCAACCAACCAAAATAAATGCTCAACGATGGCATAACATTTTATTAATGCTGTTGATAACACATATTACAGTCTTAAATAAAGTATTTTATAATGTTTAACTGAAAATTTTTTTCCATTACATATTTGTGCATAAAACATGTGTGCATCGTGAAGTTTACCCACAACATTACACATCCTTGGCCAAGACTTCAAAAGAAGCATCTGACTCATCTCCAATGTGAAAAATTGTAGCTACCTTTGTGCATCGCTGTTAAAGACATCATTGATGACTTGGTCCAGTTCTGATCCCTGATTTCAGGTTGGTGGCGCACATTACCGTAATACTGTATATATAAATATGTAACATAAGACCTCGGATATCATTTCAAAATTTATATGTATACCTTTTTTTACAACTCTATGTACTTGTATGCGACTATACAATGTGGTTGTGTTTTTTATTTTTCATCCATACCTAACTATAATGCGCACTATTGACTTTTTGAAAATATTTTGGGGAAAAAAAATTGTGCATTATTTTCACGAAATTATGGTATGTGAAATTCAGGCTTGAAAATAGTCAAGATTTGATACATTTGTTTAGTATCCAAACGCTGTGGGCGTGTCACTAATAGATCTGAAAATCCTGTATCCCCAGACCTTTAACCTGTCAATCAAAATCATGGAAGATCCTTTTCTCACAGCTCCTAATCGGAATTTCCAGCAACGGAGATAGCATACGCCTTCACAGGCTGCAGAGAAGCAGCCTCTAAACCGACATAATGACCATAAGCCAGACCTTCAGCACAATTTTCCCTCCAGCGAAATTTAGCCAGAAAATGCGCTTCTCTGCCCCAGTTAACATTGCACCATATGTAAGCACAGTGCGCGGTATGCAGTGGACATGTAGATAAATGTTTTCACTCCATCCTGTGATGTAGGGTTGGACAACAGTGAGGTTGATGGGTGTAATTATTTTATTTGACTTCCGCCGACTTCTATAACCACATCCCAGCTGGCAAAGGGCCGCAGGGCAGCAGATTCCGCATTTGTCAGACCGCTGCCTTGCAAACTAACGAATGGTGGTAGACGTCAAGAAACATAGATAACACAAGACACATTCCACATCAGAAAAGTTTTGTTTGGTTAGTTGTGGGCATTCTATGCCATTTAATAGCCAATTGCATGTAATACTGATAGTAATCAGTCAGACTATAATGTATAAGGAAGTTGCCGTTCTGCTGGCAGTAGGCTGTGTTCGACGTGGCTTTACATTATGATGTGTGGTGACTGATGGCAAGACATCCAAATAACACCATTCTGAGTTGATTCTGGCCTGCAATATCTTCTTCTTCTTTTCCTTTCGGCTTGTCCCGTTAGGGGTCGCCACAGCGTGTCATCTTTTGCCATCTTAGCCTATCTCCTGCATCTTCCTCTCTAACCCCAACTGCCCTCATATCTTCCCTCACCACATCCATAAACCTTCTCCTTGGTCTTCCTCTCGCTCTTTTGCCTGGGAGCTCCATCCTCAGCATCCTTCTACCAATATACTCACTCTCTCGCCTCTGAACATGTCCAAACCATCGAAGTCTGCTCTCTCGAATCTTGTCTCCAAAACATCCAGCTTTGGCTGTCCCTCTAATGAGCTCATTTCTAATCCTATCCAACCTGGTCACTCCGAGCGAGAACCTCAACATCTTCATTTCTGCCACCTCCAGTTCAGATTCCTGTTGTTTCTTCAGTGCCACTGTCTCTAATCCGTACATCATGGCCGGCCTCACCACTGTTTTGTAAACTTTGCCCTTCATCCTAGCAGACACTCTTCTGTCACATAACACACCAGACACCTTTCGCCAGCTGTTCCAACCTGCTTGGACCCGTTTCTTCACTTCCTGACCACACTCTCCATTGCTCTGTATTGTTGACCCCAAGTATTTGAAGTCGTCAACCCTCGCTATCTCTTCTCCCTGTAGCCTCACTCTTCCCCCTCTACTTTTCTCATTCACGCACATATATTCTGTTTTACTTCGGCTAATCTTCATTCCTCTCCTTTCCAGTGCATGTCTCCATCTTTCCAATTGTTCCTCTGCATGCTCCCTGCTTTCACTGCATATGACAATATCATCTGCGAACATCATGGTCCAAGGGGATTCCAGTCTAACCTCATCTGTCAGCCTATCCATTACCACTGCAAACAGGAAGGGGCTCAGAGCTGATCCCTGATGCAGTCCCACCTCCACCTTAAATTCCTCTGTCACACCTAAGGCACATCTCACCATTGTTCTGCTGCCATCATACATGTCCTGTACTATTTTAACATACTTCTCTGCCACACCAGACTTACGCATGCAGTACCACAGTTCCTCTCTTGGTACTCTGTCATAGGCTTTCTCTAGATCCACAAAGACACAATGTAGCTCCTTCTGACCTTCTCTGTACTTTTCCACGAGCATCCTCAAGGCAAATAATGCATCTGTGGTACTCTTTCTAGGCATGAAACCATACTGTTGCTCGCAGATACTTACTTCTGTCCTGAGTCTAGCCTCCACTACTCTTTCCCATAACTTCATTGTGTGGCTCATCAACTTTATTCCTCTATAGTTCCCACAGCTCTGAACATCCCCTTTGTTCTTAAAAATGGGAACTAGAACACTTTTCCTCCATTCTTCAGGCATCTTTTCGCCCGCTAGTATTCTGTTGAATAAGTTGGTCAAAAACTCCACAGCCATCTCTCCAAATTGCTTCCATACCTCTACCGGTATCTCATCGGGACCAACTGCCTTTCCAGTTTTCATCCTTTGTAGTGCCTTTCTGACTTCCCCCTTAGTAATCATTTCCACTTCCTGGTCCTTCACTCTTGCCTCTTCAACTCTTCCTTCTCTCTCATTTTCTTCATTCATCAACTTCTCAAAGTATTCTTTCCATCTATTTAGTACACTACCGGCACCAGTCAACACATTTCCATCTCTATCCTTAATCACCCTGACCTGCTGCACATCCTTCCCATCTCTATCCCTCTGTCTGGCCAACCTGTAGAGATCCTTTTCTCCTTCTTTCGTGCCCAACCTGGTGTACATGTCTTCATATGCCTCTTGTTTAGCCTTTGCCACCTCTACCTTTGCCCTACGTCTGGCCTGCAATATACAGTGCTAAAAAGTCAAACACTTGCAAGCCATTGCAAAAAAAAAAAAACATATTAAAAAAACATACAAATAAAGAAACCTAAAACCTTCGCAATTATTATGTCCGTTAATTTTTCCTGGATTTTCCCAATTCGCGGTCCTGAACCAGTCCCAATCGGTCCACTGGATTGTTTATCTGATTATCGGTGTGTGAGGGCCAGTCTATGGCAGGCCCCTATCATGGCTCTCATCACGCCGCTGCAGGCCGAGCCGTGTGACAGTGGCGTAATGCTGATCAGACAGCCGTGTGGAGTCACTGCTCACATGTGTCACAACTGCCATCCACGATCATGTCAGAGTCACGCCGGGGCGCCGGAGCCGGCCGGGCTCAGGGCTCACCAGATCCGGCTGCTTTCCGTGGCTGACATTTTCTCCCAGACTTCTGTCGCAGGACCTGCACCTGCCTAATGCAGCTCTGCCTGGGGCTCTGGCAGTACAGTGCTGGAGGCTGGAAGGGGAGGGGCCACAGGTGGTGCCACTTCCTGTTAAGGCTACACCGCCTCCCGGTGAGCCACAAACCACCCCCAGCGTGCATCTGCTCTGATACTTTCGTTTATCCTGAAGCCTAATGAATGCAAACAGGCCTTGTGTGTGGTGTGATCAGTATGAGGGGCTGTCTAATCATTACAACCAAGCACTGATACACTCACCCTGATGTTACACATTATGGCAGCGATAATAACAAAGGCTTTTAGTGGCTTCCAACTTCAACTTTAAATTGGGCAAAATCGTGAAAGTGACACAACCGACAGGTGAGCCACGGTTATGGGAACTTCCACTACAGAATTGGGAACCACTTTATGAAGAATATTTGATTTTCAATTTACAGTTAATCCCACAAGTGTGTTCAGCTTTTTTTGTCCTCCCAAAATGTCCATTTTGATGAATCAGGTTTAGACATGCTTGAAGATTAACTTCATGATTTCATTTGTATCTTGATTAGTTTGTTTTTTGCTTGGTAAAATGAGAACTTGGAGCAGCAAGTTAGTATAAAAAAAAAGGAAAAATTCAGGCGTTCTTAAACTTTGCGTTGGTAGTGTACAGAAAAACATGACAAACAATATTAAAAAAGAATATAGTTAATTAACATGTTTGAATAGGTTTCAGGGATCAGGTGGAGGAACAATTAGAAAGGTGGAGACATGCACTAGAAAGGAGAGGAATAAAGATTAGCTGAAGTAAAACAAAATATATGTGCGTGAATGAGAGGGGTTGTGGGGGAAGAGTGATGCTCCAGGGAGAAGAGATTGCGAGGGTGGACGACTTCAAATACTTTGGGTCAACAATCCAAGCAATGGCGAGTGTGGTAAGGAAGTGAAGAAACGGGTCCAAGCAGGGTGGAAAAGTTGGCGGAAGATGTCTGGTGTTCTATGGGACAGAAGAGTATCCGCCAGGATGAAGGGCAAAATTTATAAAACAGTGGTGAGCCCGGCCATGATGTACGGATTAGAGACGGTGGCTCTGAAGAAACAACAGGAAGCAGAATTGGACGTGGCAGAAATGAAGATGTTGAGGTTCTCACTTGCAGTGAACAGGTTGGATAGGACTAGAAATGAGCTCATTAGAGGGACAGCCAAAGTTGGATGTTTTGGAGACAAGGTTAGAGAGAGCAGACTTCGATGGTTTGGACATGTTCAGAGGCGAGAGGGTGAGTATGTTTGTAGAAAGGTGCTGAGGATGGAGGTGCCGGGCAAAAGGGCGAGAGGAAGACCAAAGAGAAGGTTCATGGATGTTGTGAGGGAAGACATGAGGGCACTTGGGGTAAGTGAGGAGGATTCAGGAGATATGCTAAGATGGAAAAAAATAACATGCTGTGGCGACCCCTAACGGGACAAGCTGAAAGGAAAAAAAGAAGGTGAAGAAGATGTTTGTGTCTGAGAGAGTTTTTTGTGTGGTTTAATAAATGTTGTACCTCTAGTGTTTGTGTTTTACTTTTTGTTGATGACAAATCAAAGCTTTTTTTTGTTTTTTTTGTTTGTTTGTTTGAAGCAACATCTCGAACAATCAAACCCAATTGATTTATATGTTCAACGGGTTGGACGGCATGATTTTGAGAATGTCAGGAACCCGCTTCCCAAACCGGATCGGCTGCTGTCACAAAGTCATGACAGGTAAATTGCTTTTAAGTTGCTTCCCTCAAAGGGTTGTCCCCCACACACCACCTCCCCTAAATTGAGCCACTTGTTGCCAGGGAGATATCCTATATAATTCTACCCGGAGGAACTTTTGAAAGCGTGTGTCTGGCAAAAGTTTCAGAGTGTTAGTCCTTTGTAGAACCTTATCCAGGGTTAAGGATGAGGAGATCTTTTTTCCTTTCTTTGAGAAAATACTGGAACATAGCTTTTTACAGTAGAGCAGTGTTTACAGTTCACTTCTTTTTTCTCGAGATGTTTTGTTTGAGATTTTATTGAGCTTAATAAAGAAATAAAGAAATCCAAAGTGATGAGAGGGAGAGGATCTCTAAATGGCTCATGCTCTCTTGGTGATGGCAGGAGGTAGTCACTGACCATTAATGCTCCCCACTATACTTTCTGATTTGACCTGTCAACTTCTCTACTAATGTTCAAGGAAGCAACTCTATTTCCTACCGCAGCGAAGACCTGCTGAACTTGCACTGCTATGCAGTTTTCACGTGCGAAAAATGTGTAGTATTCTGTTAAACATATGCAACAGACTGATAATGATGTTTACAAATCCAAAACGTTTATTCCAATAATGACGAAAAAAAAGCACTGAACAAAAATGTGTTTTCAATAGTAATTGACCATTAATAATGGTGTTGTTATATCCTCGTCACAGCACAGTATTGGGCTGACACTTGTTTCCTCAACAGACTTCATAAGGTGAAACATTTGTTTTGTAGCTCACTCCAATAGTATAGTACTTATACAAAAATGTAGTAGTTTTTTTGTATTCTTGTATCTATTTGTTCTCTTCAAATGCATTGTATTTTGTTGGAAGATTTGTGTTCAGCTAAAATTTTGTGTGTGTTGGAGTAATTAAGTCAATAAAGTATTTCAGTTGTGTATGCATTAAAACATTCAGTCAGTGAGGAAAAAAAAGTCACTGCTCAATTTTGATGTTCTATTCCGTTTGCTTTGGCTCCCGACGTTTATTTAATGAAAGAACGATTAGTAGGAAGTTAGTGAAGAGCATGGCCATCCTCCCCCGTGTCACACTGTTCTTCATGGAGAATAATTTTCTTCAGCTAATTTGGAGTGTGGCTACAACTCATAAATGCGCTTCGTGTTAAGAGGAAATGTGTGGATGTGTGTGCAATTTGAGTGTGTAACTGTGAGTGTGTGTCTTTTCTGTGTGAGTATGTGTTAACCCCTGCCTCCCCTCAGCTGTCCATCCATCCTCATCCCCCCCACCACCACCACCACCAGCCCCCACTCTGCCTCCTCTGGTCTGGCTGCACTCCCGCATGGAGCCAATACAAACAGCATTATTTATGCCGGGCCAAACAGCCCTTTAATTACTCATGAAGTCCGCTGCTCCCTCCCCTCCTCGCACCTGCCGTTGCCAGCCCTTAAAGTCTCACTAAAAGCTGTCTGTGTGATATTAGCACAACAGAGCCTTTTTTCAGAAGAAATTAAAAGATAAGTAAATCTGCCGGTGATTTACATGCGCACGGCAGCTGATATTTATACTCGGCCGCACTTCCCTGAAGGCTTTGTCTTATTACCGCCATGCTCAGGTTCCTCCCACTGAGGCAGGGAGGCGGGCAGGTGATTAATTCAGTCCTTACCACACGCCAACAAGAAGAACAGGAGGATTTTTGAAGCTCTCCATCTTCTCTAATTTTCCTCTTTTTTTGTTTGGTTCAACATCCAACATCAGTTGCTACACAAAGAGCATTTGTTTTATTTTTTTTTTATATATGTGATGACGCAGGATCTGTGCCCAAGATAATAATCAGCACACTGACGTGTGTGCTCAGTTGCAAACAGTTGTGTCATTACATGGTTCTCTTTGGTACAAAATTGTATGAAAGGTGCAGTCAGCCCAATGCAGTAAGACTTGTACACACTTTGCGCTCGTCTCTCAATGCCGAGCTCGTCAGAGAGCTCATAGTCTGCTAACTCTTGTTGCCATCCCATCCTACAAGACACACACGAGTGCAGAGAAACTTATATCGTGCCCAGTGTGGCCACATATATCGCACATCCAAGAAACCGTTCCTTATTCGTGGTATCTTCAGGGATGTGGAAACCAGATTTTAAGACCTCTTTGATTTTGTGGATTACATGTAGCAGCATTCCATAATGCAAAATGCCTAAATCAGTTTGTCCACTTAATTTTCTTTTCAATAACAATCCAACAAAAATGTAGCATTTAAAGACCTTTGAATGGCAAATTTGAGTACAGTATGCCCTTGCTCGTTCGCAGCCACGATATGGTACTTTATAATACCACTGCTCCACTAGCCAAGTCAGGATGCCTTTATTCACATTTTAAAAGAATTAAGACAAACAATCAACAAACACAGTCTGGATTGTGATGCTTTATTCTTGGCACTGTGTGACTTCGAGTCCATGAGGTGAATCATCAGACACTTTGAGACACCAACGTACAAAAAGTACAATTGTATTGTCACAAAGAAGATAATTAGTACAAAAAGGTGCTCATGTTGCTCTTTAATGACATCCTCACGTTATAGCCGTCAGCAGCTAGCCCAGTGTGTACTGTTTCAAGTCTCAATGTCTAATTGCTCCTTTACTCCCATCTCCCCATCACTTGGCAGTGATAGATCTCTATTTTCCCTCGCAATTTGTTACACCCTTTTGGAATATAATTGGATCAGATTAATAATGATTATGAATGACTTTCTGGGATTTCTGGGTGTCACCATTCATTTTTGGGCTTGCATGCTCAAATCTGACATGTCAGCAGTATCGCATAAGATAAAAAAAAAACAAATTGTCACTCAGTTAGTGGGGACGTTTTTGCCTGTACAGTGAACGTCATTCATTCCGGGGTACGGTCTAGACCTAACTTTGATAAAAGAACCATTTAGTTACTGTCCATGTTTACTGGACGGTCTTTTGTTGCAGATGGGTGCACTGGTGGACCAGTGACAACCATTGCTAAACGCTGCTGAGGAGTTTTTGCAAGAGACTTTTAATACACTATTAGATATCTCATATCATATAGCGCTTGATGCAGGTGAATGGTAGTTAGCGTTTATGCTAATCGTGAATGCTGACCACTTTGCAAAGGCTATTTTTGTTGTCACTTGGGGTGGCAATTACTCATGTACTCGTACTCGAGGAAATAGCTATAGAATAATTCTAAAAAGATTCTATATTAACAGCCCTAATAGTTTGACCCCTCCTACATGCCTTAAACACATATTAAAACACTTTTTAGAGTAGTCTAAGCCCCTGCTCTAACTCTGTCAAAAAAAATTATACTTCTATAAAATCAAAAGAAGACTCTCTTGCTTGCACATTTGTTCAAATGAAAGGCAAAGTATACTTACATCAAGCTCTTTATTTTCACTCCCAGCTGAAGTTAATTGTAAAACTCTGTGTATAAGTGAATTAAGCATTGTATATTTAAATACCAAAATGTCCAACAAAACCATTTAATTTAATCTAAGGTATACCCTCTAGTTTTATGCTAATTTAAAATATGTGAAATACCACAGATGGGCTAACATGAATTTGCATGGTACATCCATCCATTTCATTTGACGTCAAACCATAACTCGGCTCACATTCTAGTATTTTGTTCACAACCAAATGCTTCACCAAAAAGAAGTGCTCTGAACACAGTGTGATGTAGTGCAAATAAATGAAAAAAATAAATAATGCAAATAAATAAAACTCACACACAAGTTCCAGGCTATTTTTACAGAGATGCTGTACAACTAGTGGTGTGTGCAGTTGAAAGATGTTTCGTGAGTTACTTACTTCGGATGCAGACAAACACTTTTCTCTAGGACATATTCTGCACTTCATACATATGTTCTTGCCTTTTATATCAGTAATGTTGAAGTAGTCCCTGTACATTGGTACTGTGAAATGGAGGCGTTTGCATTTTTCCACCTGAGCGCATAAATAAAGACATATGGATATACAGTACTTGGAGATGGTCACCCCTCAGTAAGATGCAGTAGTATAAATTATTCTTTGCAGACAATAAAGAATACATGCTGTAAGCATTTTTTTTCTGTCTATGTGTTGCTCCCCCATTTGTGGTCACACATCCGTTGTTTTGATGGTTGCAACACCACAACTTTCAATGCTATTTCTTGGGCTGTCTATGGTGTTTAGCATTGTTGTTAGCATCAAGCTAAGAAGACGTTGCTCAGCCAATGTGATACCTATGTGGTTTTTTATATAAAATACACAACGCGTATTTTGTACTCTTTGACTCAACTTCAACTGTGGATGGTATTAAACAGCTTGAACCTCTTTTTGGAAGACTTGCTTACTGTCTGCCAAACTGTTACTTTTTCTGAAGTCAATGCCATCATACAGCGCTCCATTCTCAGATTATTGCTCCCTAACCCCCGAAAAAAATCCTAAATCAGGTCACTCGCCGCCCAATGTAACACTGTAGAAATAAGTTGAGTTAGAAGCTTGGTCATGGAATGAATTAATCTCGTAAGTCAAGGTATACCACTGTATTCGCGTTTGAACTTTAATTTGATTGCGTTCTGTTCACAGGCTCTTTTAGATGCACCGAGCAGTCTGTGTTTACCGCCGCAGGTGCCCACCGAGTTCAAATTCAAGTTTAATAGTTTATTAATGAGAACTAAAAGGGCTAACCGAGGCCTTAAATGTGAACTGAGCTCCCTCCCCACCCACCCAAAAAAAAAAAAAAAAACCTACTGTGTAGTTAATGCGGATGGACATGAGTCAATTCCCTGTGCATGGGAATGGCTCATTAAGAGGGCCCTGCGCGTTTGTATATGGCAGCCTTCCGTGGACGCACACAATGGATTTATGGTGTCACTCAGCCCTCGAGGACGACTAATGAGGGTGCGCAGGCTACGAGCATCCGAGTGGGGTAATTCCACCCGCAATCCATCCAGCAGGAGAGTGGAGGTAGGAGCAGAAGTGGGTGGAGGTGGGTCGGGGAGTCTGCTGGAAGGAGGACACATCCCTCATTATTTGATTGCGTCTCAGGAGCTTTCTTTAATATTTTAATAAATAACATCAGCCCAACAAGAAATTAATGAATAGTATCATTAATAATGAGCCAGTGCCTTGTAGTGGTAGCATAGATATTAAATTGAACTGGTGTGCGCGAGGGGGGGGGTGGACTCTCCAGAGATTTGGGATTGTTCCGGAAGCAAATAAGGCCAGTGTATGAGGCGGCCGTCCCTCTGTGCCAACAGCTTTTACAACAGGTTGAAAGTAATAAAGGAGGATTTTCCCAGCGAAAGAGTTAAGCTGGAGGAAATCTGCTCATGTAGATCGCCGTGAGAGGCAGCACCAAATGTGATCCTTAATTAAACTTTAATCAAGACGACGCTGTTTGCGAGATGTCCTTCTGGAAAAAAAAAAAAAAAAGAAAAAATGTGTCCCAAGCTCCACTTGTTTCTACCCAGTCAAGCTCCCTGCGTTGCCTTGTAGTGGTCATAAATCCACTCGTGCCAACTAACCAAAACCTTTGTTTGTTTGTCTTCACTCACACAAATCCTGCTATCAGTCCTGTGTGCAGCTTTGAATTCCACTCTACATTGGTCCGGATTTCTCCACACTGCCTTCCTTGATTTGCTTGCAGGAAGTCTTGCCCTTTTCCGATGATGCACAAGCACTGGATGTTTCTGTAGCGGAATTAGCCTGCTCATTGCGACATAATGTGACATGAATGTTAGTTGCTTCGATGACAGCGCTGGAAATCACAGTTGAGATGCTCTTTATCACATTGAGCTGTCACATGGAATCACAATAACACACTAAACAACAGTCCAATCTGTTATATTGTTGATTTTGGCTTCACCGTCAAATCTGTATACATCATAACATAACATGACGCTCACAGGGGTTCATACCCTGGACGGATCTTGAGTCAAACTCTATTTTCTAAATCTTTTTGCAAAAAACAAAGTATAAAATGTCCCCCCCCCCAAAAAAAAATGAACTCCAGATATATACCGATAGTAATACTTGGTCCAAATATGACCCAGATTCCACCCTTTCGATTAAAGTCAGCAGAGGCCCAATTATCAAATACTCAACTCCAATTTATTTACTGTGCACTTGAAGAACAATTGTAACTGAAACAAAGTTCTGTACATCAATGTAGATCGAGCAATAGAATTCATCAACATGATTTAGAAATAATAAAACCAACTTAAAAGAAAAATGTCTGTCTGTGTGTGAGCAGGTCTTCGTTGAGTGTGCTCTGAGTCTATGTTTTACTGTTCACGCACCGTTCAATAAACAGCTGAAAAAGTGTATCAATGGCGGTGGCGACTGTAAAAACCCATAAAAGTGATCACCATAAAATACAGATTACTGCCTTGCATGATAGAAATCGATTCATACAACAAAAAAAAATAAAAAATCTGCCATGTAACGGGGCTGCAGTGGGTGAACCACAATTTATGGGTGAATACTGTTCATGATTCAAAGTGGCATAAACATAAAGCTGGATACACACACACTGAGTCAGGCCAAATTCAACCCTGATCTACCCTTCTGATAAAAGTCACCGAAAGCCCGATTATCAGATTTCTAAAAGTTTATCCTGATGAATATCCTTTAGTGTTCAAAGTAAAACTCATATCCAAAATCAATCTTAGGCTATGTTATATGACCAAGATCCTTTAAAATGGTCTAAAAATTCCATTTCCCAAAAATTATCAATAGGATCATAGATTCAGTATGACTAGTCAAAATGTTTAAAAAAGAAAATAAACGTAGCCCAAAATATAATACACTTGTATGAACAACATTTACCTTAACTGTACATACTGTATCAGATTGCAGAGTATGAATAATGACGTAGAGTATAAATAATGACGTTTGGTTTGGTACCCTAAACTCTGATCATATATGTAAGATTCTTTGTAACTTTTTTATGTAGCACTTTTTTTACAGTTACTCATCTACACTGGAAGCCATGGAAATATTTGTTTATTTTATACAAATGACTGTGGCTGTGCAACGCCTTATCTTAAAGGTAAACGACGTTCATTTATAGATAGCAGAAAGGGCTCACGTGATTTACATTAGGAAATAAATTATTTAATCTATTACAATAGAGTATGAGGTAATGTACTTAGACTTAATCATTGAGCTGCTATCGTATTGCATAATATTATACTGAATGTAGTTGTCATTGATCCGCTGCCTTTGGGGAAAAGAGGATTACGGCAATTATCTTACACTGCTGAATTAAAAAACATAAAGCACTTTTCAAATCTTTAAGTGCACACATGATAGTTAAGCTTGCACTGGCAGTGTAGTGGCACATGCTACCGCCTTACAGATGGTGCAGTTTTGATTTCTAGCCGTTGGCCCAATACTAAAAAGTGGGTGATTTACATCCGGACGAGCATCCTGTGTCAAAATTTGTACTAAACAAATCATGCGAGCAACATCGTGTGGCAAGCGTTGATGCGAGTAGCCGAACATCACAACAACTTGAGGTTGAAATAAACAGCAAAAGAGAGACAACTAATTGTGAATACAGTGCAGTGTTTTTTCACTATATCATGGTTCATAATTTGCACCCATCGATTTTTTTTTTCAGGTTTTTTCATTAGTTATTATAATATATTCACTGTTGGTGGGTGGAGTCACCAAAAATTGTACTGAAGAGTACTTTTCCTTTAGAATGACATAATGCAAAAAAAAAGTACAAATATGTCCTCTAAATATTAGGGATGTAACAATATTTATCTCACAGTTCTGTTTGATCACAGTATTAATCTCGGGGTATGATAATTACTGTGATAATGTAGAAAAGCTTACGGTATTGCAAGAAGACTCAGTATTGGAGGAATGTTCACGGTATAGGTGGGCAAAGAATGGAAAAAGCAGGAAAACCAAAAAACTTATGTTTTTCTTCCTTGTCATTGTCAATATATGGTAGTAGTTTATCTTTGTTTTCTCAGATTTTTTGGGGGGAAAAAGACTGCTTCAAATCATGTACAGTATTATAATTTCTTTCTTTCTCTGTTCATCCAATCGCTTTGAAGTACTGTGTCCCCTAAACAGTGTTATTGCTGCAACAATTATACAAATGTATATATATATACAAGAACATAACTTTCCTGTGAGAAACTGTCTGTTAATAACTTAATAGTATTTACTGTACTGTCATATTTTTTTCATCAAAACATAAATATTGATACTGCCTATTAACAGTGATTTCTTTGCTTGAGTCCAAAAATTCAAATGAAGCCATAAATGCGAGAGCACTCTTAAAGGCAAAAAAATCTCTCTTTTCTGCCTAGCAGTATTATAGGATGATTTTTTTTCCTGTTTAATCCGATTATGAAATATGGAAAATAGAGAAAAACATTAAACATGAATATGTAAATTCTGATATTTTCACAGCAATATTAGTTAGTAAAAATAATAAATAATTTGCAAAATAAATTATGGTAAATGCAGCCACAATAAATGGTCTTCACTTTATTGGTTTCCACTCCTTCATGGTAGGTTTCTTATAGAATGGGATGTTGATATTCGGGAGCTGCAGGTCTCTTTTTATTGTGAGTGGAGAACATATTCTTGGGAAAAATTGATTTGTTTTAAAAACCATAAGGGATCCAACTAATTGTGAATGTCTTTTATTATGTATTTAGTTTTTGAAATTGGGCCCATTTTCGGTGCCATTTCGACCATATGTCCCTACCTACCACCAATATTGATGCATTCCCAGCTGCATAAAAAAATGCCAGTATTTCTTTCATAATAAAAAGTGGATTACCACAAATCAGAGGAAAGCGTCACCAGCTGTCTCGGAGAAATTAGGCTGTTCTAGGCAATGTCAATGTATTTATTTTTCTATGCTGGAACTGTGGATAATCAATACATACCTCCATGCAGTCAGTACTAATAGAACCTGTCGATATAAAACTGACATTGATACTATTCCAATAATGTATGTTATGTGTGTTTGTATAGGTTAGGGTTAGTTTGTTTCTTTGAAATCCTGACAAAGATGGTGCTAAAAAGGAATATCTCAGAGACCGATATTGAGGTACCTCTCTGGAAATTGGAAACAATCACAAAAATAATGGTTACAACAATTAATGCTAGTGATACCGATTAAGTGAAAAATGATGACAGTAACACAGATTTCACTCCGGATCGATTAATACATTAATTTTAAATAGGTCCTTCTCGGTTATGATTGTTGAGACCTCCTTCATTGCTTTGATTCTATGTGGAATCCTCCAAGGGTCAATCCTGGGCATTGTTTTAGTGGCTGTCTATTTGCAGCTTCTTGGGCAAATAATCAACAAACACAACATCAACTGAAATCTGGTTCCATTGACTTTACACATATTGCCATATGTCTTACAATTTAATCACTCCAAATCCAATATGATAATGTTATGATAATTCTTACTGAAATTATTTTTGTAATCACCTATTTTCTCATGTGTCACATGTGTGATTTACAATTATGAAATTAAACTATCCTTGGACAGTTGACAGATTATGGCTGCACATTTGTTTCTGTGCTGCCATCCTCTGAAAATAATACTCAGCACAATGTGACTTTTTCTGCACTTTCACATTTATGCTCGCTGGATGAGTAATTGCAGCTCTTGTGATTTCTGAGCTGTGCTGGCATACTCAAACAAAGAAAAACAACACTTGATGATGACCACTCTTGTAAATAGTGGGTTTTTTTTAATAGAATACGTAAAATTGGTATGTTTCCTGCTAAAGTTACAGTCCCCATGACCTGAGCTCAAATAAGTAGAAGAAAATGGATGGATGGATGGATGGATGGATGGATGGATGGATGGATGGACGGATGGACGGATGGAGAAATTGCAGTTTGGTTAATTATATTTTGGTCAAAAATACTTCTGTGTCTGTAAATTATCTATTACCGTTATTATTGTGAAGTTCACTTCTACGCCCCAGCCAGAATGCCGAGCTATGCAAGACTAAGAAGAATCGTGTGCCCCGCCAATTACATAGTGCTGTCCGTCTTTTAATCATAATATCTTAAGTTTGAGCAACATTCAGCTTGTGGTTGAATGGGGATTTTTTTTTCAAGTGTCTTGCATTCTTCCCCCATGACTAATGTGTTGAGCAGAAAGAGGGGGTCATGGTGTAAAAGTGTTGCCCTTGGGTTAGAGGGGTAACACTTAATTGTTTGTCATGTGTCACTTCTCAGAAATTTCCCATCTAACCCTTGTTAGCGCTCACATTGTTGTTTTTAATCCCCAATGTGGCAGATGGATCAGCGCTGTGCCGTGATCAAGATGTGTCAGATTACTCGGGTTGGCTCTTGTCACAGTGATGCCATTCGTGACCAAAGAAGCTCGAACCTCATGCACACTTAGAGGTTTGCCATTTAAAAGGTGCCAGATCACGTGTGGCTAAAGTTGAGGCTTAGAACCACACTCAGCTACATAGGCTGGTGTTTTTCACTTGGTATGGGTAACCATTAATCAACAACTTGATTAATGTTTGAGCATCCATTATTTGAATGATCATTATCATCCTCGATCCTACTTTTCACTGCCGAGATCGGTGTCATACTTGTACATACAGGTGTCACCGCCCAGAGCAGCGGCGTGGCCACGCCCCTCTTGGCAGTGGCCAAGTCTTGCTCACGACAGTAGCTGATAGCAAACAAAAAAATTAATCGAATAGGAACTGTAATTTTTTTTTTCAGGATAAGCCATCCATTTTCTCAGCTGCTTATCCTCACAAGGGTCATGGGAGTGCTGACACATATGCCAGTTATCTTCGGGCATCAGGCGGGTTACACCCTGAACTGGTTCCCAGCCAATTGCAGCCAATGCATGTTTTTGGGAAGTGGGAGGAAACTGGAGTGCCTGGAGAAAACCCTTTGCATGCACTGGGGACAACATGCAAAGTCCACACAGGCGGGATCGGGGTTTGAACCCCAGTCCTTAGAACTATGAGGCCAACGGTCTAACCAGTTGCTCCACTGTGCCTCCAGTACTATGATATATTTGGGCAAAAAAAATTGTTGTTTTCATGTTCCTATTTCATTATTGCTTACCTTTCTACTATTCTTTCTTTTTTTTTTTATTTGAAAACTCTTTGGGAATAAGGGAATCAATACAAATGACATTATACCTGGGCAGGTTCATAAATCATACCTAACACATAATATTGCCTTTCATATCACTAGCACACTGAAGCACAGAATCACATGAATCTTCATTTTGTTAAATTCTAATATTTATTAAAGGTAAAAAACAATAAAAATTGCCTTCTGCAGAACGATTATTTGTGGTGATTGAATACTTTCAACTAATTATGAGTTTCTAAATATTGCTGTGAAAGTGTAGTTGGCATTCTGTGGTCATTTTAAAAATATACATCAGAAAAGACAACTAGGGAGTGTTATTTGTTGCTATTCTTACTTTCTGAAAATCGTAAAGTGTGTGTTTTTTTACTTCTTGAGTAGTTGACTTTGAAGGTTCCATTGTAGTCCATAACTATTTATAGAACTTTCATCTTGGGTTAGTTTCACAAAACAAGGTGACAAGCTGTATCCGGATTAGAGACATCTGTCTAAAGGTCTATTAAATCATGTAAATTCAACAAGCCCATACATTCCCCTTCTGGTGTGTGGTATTGTTAACGACGCCACACATGATGTCTAATCACCCTGCGAGTACGATTGGAAATCTGTAGCACATAAGTGTAGCATATAGTTCAAGGCAATTGAGGCAAATTGCATGCATTTTTAAGGGGTGATTAAGTCATTAACGTCACTGGAGGGGGGAAGACAAACACTCTTCGGTAATTGCAATCAATTTCTTCTCCTTACAGACAAACTTTAGGATGTCTTCTGGTGCGGTTCTTCTCTGTATGGAGTCGATGGATGATGATCATGATGAAAATAATTAAAGCTGTAAGCCATTATGAACGGGCCTTTACATCTTCTTTTTAATGTCGACACTTCAATGATTTGTAAACTTTGACATCATGCTTTACCTACATTAGATGGCATTGACAATAAGTGTCGTCCATCTGGACAGCTGCTTGAGTGCTAAGGTAGTTAAATTTTGATTGCACGGTGCGGCATCAAAATGACTATTCGCAATAAGAATAAACACACTGATTCCTAATAATAAAAATAGAGGTTGCTACTTTGTGTTAAATGGAATTAAACTAATCAATTCCATCGCAAAATGGTGTAACTCTTTAAAGCACATCAACGTCCAGTTATACTGTATGCAAATTCAAATATTGTCCAACAATATCACTGTAAAACATAATCTTTTTTTTTTTAATTAATGAACTAAACTAGGGAAAATTCAGGCACAAAAATGGGGATAAATAGCATTTATCTGCACATGAACTGAAAAAAATGGGCTCACTTTGCAATAATTACTATTATTATATTCTTTATAATATTACAGTCAAGCCCTGGCTGGTTGATTCAGGTTCATTTATCGGTAATGCTGACATCTGTTTCATGATTGAAAAACAATTGGAGTCCTGCCAACTTATATTTTTAACTTCAGTGCTGGGCATGCATTGTGATTGCTTTTCTCTCTGCTCCTTTTCAAATGTGGAGGACACTTTCCACAGCAAGGAAAAGAAAACTCCAACGGTTCTGAATTGGGTCAGAGGACCTTGCAGTCTGCATCCACATGCTGTGGTTGACTTGCTCATTTGAGTTCACAGAACATTACATTTTGCAAACATGAATCAATACTGGATCTTGTATGTTTGTCAAGTTCCAAGTGGATTTCTTGTAGGCCCATATGCCAACATTTTCAGAAGACAATCCCCCCATCTATTTTTACACTACCCACTTACCCTCCATTGTACTCCTGCTCAGTCGTGCTGGAGTACGATTTATTGGTACTAGGTAGCTCGATGCTACCTACTTCTTTTTATATGTACCAAGCGATTGGCTGATAACCAGGCGTCCACCTCATGCCCAAACTTAGGTAGGATAGGCTGTAGCTCACCAAAGATAAAGATAGGTGCCAAAGAAAATGGATCAATGGATGATTTAAACACCATTTTGTTGCTTGAACATTTTTTGAAATAGTGAACTGATTTATTGGGTGTTTTTACATGATTTTGTGCACCTGGGACGCTTGGATTCACTGCTGAACCCTCTCCAGAGTGTCATGGGCCTATCAGTGAAACACTTGATGACGGAAGGAAGCCCACTTGATAACCTGTGGGGTGCCATTTCTTATTTGAACATACCACAGAGCTTCATCGGAAACGAAATATGCATGAATAGAGTGATAGTAACATCTGGTCCTACATAATCCATCTATTGTACCGTACAATTAACGTAGTGCAGTGAAAAAGTTTCCTGCCAAATTCTTAAAGGCAAAAGGTATCCAAAAGAGAGAGCGTGTCCAAGGGCTCAGATAATAACAACAATATCGGCGGCCATCTTTTATTTCCCACTCCATCATGTGAGTGTCAGGGATTTGCTGTCATAGAGGAAGTGGAAGCTCAAAGAGCCGGTGCTGACGGAGAATTAATTAGTTCAGGTTTTGGTGGTGGTGAACATAAAATGTCAGCCGTCGCCTCTCAACTCTTGTTGGTGATTTCTTTGAGCCGAACATCACAATAATCCCTCTCTCACTGCCAGTGAAGGTCAAAGTTGGTCAGCGAGCCAAGAAATACCATATGAGAGCCGCCTTCCTCCTTCAGTGTGGCGAGTCGAAATTACGGCATAAGTACAGTGATTGGAGATTGCGGCCCCCAGCAATCACATTTACCGCTGTGACAAGATTATTTTATCCTACTTTTTCTGTATTATTATTTGTTGTCTCAGAGTTATTCTAGCAGCACAGGAAATGACACCTTGAATTTGTGCAATAAAATGGTCCAGTTAGGCGAGGCAAAAAAAATGAAAAAATAAAAAAAAATACACACACAAGATGCGCCTTGAAGGGTGGGAGACGCTTTCCCTGCCGGCGAAGCTGCCATCCTAAATAAAGAAAGATATCTGCCTGAATGGAGCGCTGATCAATACATTCATACAAACACCAGCACATCATTTGTTAAGTGTTGGGTGATAACTTCAGCATGTTTCACATGGGAAACTGTAGCAGAGAGAGAGTGGATGAGGGAGGAAAGGGGGGGGAAAAGAGATCATAAATTACAGATAATAGAGTTTGGGATGATTTATAGTACACGGGAGGGAATTGTTCCATTGTGTTCTAGTCCTTGTAATAGTTTGCAAAATTGAATGCGTGGAAATCAGTACAGTGATAAAATAAATCTATTTCTCTGAACTATTTCATACTGGGGCAGCAGTGGATTTTTCTTTTTTTTTTTTACTGAATTGACTATATGTACCGTTAGAAGAAATATATGCCTTGACATGTGTAGAATGTGTTCTATATTAATTATAACTTCATATAATGGGATAGGAACGAAGTCATTTGTCCCGTCTCTCTCGGTAATATGCGTATTATCACTTTGCAGCGAGGAAAACACAATAAATCTGTAGTTGGGGTGGAGCCTCTTGCATGAGGCAGATGATAATAAAACAGTAAGGCCAACAATCAGTAATAATAAACCTCTTCAAAAATATGAATGCTAGTTAATTAAAAAGCTACAAGTTTGAATTATTTCTTGTTTTCGTTGTCTGGATCCCATGTGGCACAGGTCAGTCTTTGGTACTACAACATATCTGGTTTACGGGACGAGACTGGTTATTGTCTGAGGGGGTCTCAGGAGATTTTGCGTGGGTTCGCTTATGTGTAAAAAATCGGCTAAGATGTGTGGACCCCGCATGACATTCAGATCCAGCAAAAGGGTCATTCGATTTTTAAAAGAAATGTATATCTATCATTAGCTACAAAATCACAGATTTTTTTTCATCATTTCAAAATACAACAAAAATGGAAGAAGCTTTACTTTTGATGTAGAATTGTACACAAAAAAATTCTACAGTTCATTTCATAATGAATCAGAGAACCTATGCGACTAATTAGAAGCTCCGTGCAAGTGTTTGCAGTTTCCCAAGCCACTAAACAAAAATCTCCTCATCTTCACAGTTGATACTAATACTCTCCGATGTAAACATCAACTCAGCATCAGCGCGTTCTCATCGAGGCAATAGTCCCAACTAAATCAGCCCAATTAGAAAAGCCGGTAAACAGACACTGCTGGACAGGTGGTGGTCTAACGCAGCATGGGCGGAGGGGCCGGTGGGACCCCCGCCGCCATGTTATTGGGATGAGATGCCAGCGCCTATGTCGTAATGATGGCTAAACGTGCGGCGCATTCACTTATGGCGGGAGATTGGCGAGATGGGGCGTGACCTTTGCTATATTGACCTGCTGGCTGCCTCCTGGTGGGCTCCAGCATCAACACAACAAGCTAAGAAATTATACTCTACCTGTGTGTGCATGTGTGCTGAATTACTATGCATGTGAGTGTATTGTGCGTGTGTTGGTGCGCGAATGCGTAAGCTTGCCTGTGTCTATGTGTTTGTGAGTAAATGGGTTAGAGTGTATTTGAGTGTGTGTGTGTGTGTGTGTGTGTGTGTGTGTGTGTATGTGTGTGTGTATATCGATATACAGTGAAGAAAATGAGTATTTGAACACCCTGCTATCTTGTAAGTTCTCCCACTTGGAAATCATGGAGGGGTCTGAAATCAACTCAATCATATTGGATGACTTTCAAGCATGAAGTTGTTGTCAGCATCTCGACTGGATTTCATTCTGGACTTTGCAAACTTCAAAATCTTCATTTTCGTTCATGAATTTTCAGAGGCGGAGTTACTAGTATGTTTTAGGTCATTGTAATTGTGACTATCTTGAGTTAACACATCTGGCAGTGATAAGTCCTGAATGTGGTCAGTGAACCAGAACTCAGCTTTCCAGAAAATGAAGAAAATAAGTATTTGAACACCCAGTTATATTGCAAATTCTCCCACTTAGAAATCATGGAGGGGTCTGACATTTTCATCGTAGGCGCATGTCCACTATGAGAGAGATAATCTAAAAAGAAAAACCCAGAAATCACAATATATGATTTTTTGAACAATTTATTTGTGTGATACAGCTGCAAATAAGTATTTGAACACCTGTCTATCAACTACAATTCTGACCCTCAAAGGCCTGTTAGTCCGCCTTTAAAAGACTGTTGGTAATACACGAAGACGTCATGGTTTGAAATCATGCGTGGCACGGAAGGTTCCCCTGCTTAAACCACCACATGTCAAGGCCCGTCTTAAGTTTGCCAATGACCATTTGGATGATACAGAGGAGTCACGGGAGAAGGTTTTGTGGTCAGATGAGACCAAAATGTAACTTTGTGGTCGCAATTTCACTACCCATGTTTGGAGGAAGATCCCAAGAACACCATCCCTACTGTGAAGCATGGGGGTGGTAGCAACATGCTTTGGGTGTGTTTTTCTGCACATGGGACAGGACGACTGCACTGTATTAAGGAAAGGAATACTGCGACCATGTATTGTGAGATTTTGGGGAACAACCTCTTTCCCTCAGTCAGAGCATTGAAGATGTGTCATTGCTTGGTCTTTCAACATGACAATGACCCGAACCACACAGCCAGGAAAACCAAAGAGTGGCTCTGTAAGAAGCATATCATGGTTCTGGCGTGGCTGAGCCAGTCTCCAGACCAAAAACCCAATAGAAAATCTTTGGAGGGAGCTGAAACTCTGCGTTTCTCAGCGACAGCCCAGAAACCTGCCTGATCTAGCAAACATCTGTGTGGAGCAGTGGGCCAAAAACCTCCTGCAGTGTGTGCAAACCTGGTGAACAACTACAGGAAATGTTTGACCTCTGTAATTGCAAACAAAGGCTACTGTACCAAGTATTAACATTGGTTTTCTCAGGTGTTCAAATACTTATTTGCAGCTGTATCACACCAAAAAATCATTTAAAAAAATCATACATTGTGATTTCTGGATTTTTCTTTCTTTTAGATTATCTCTCTCACAGTGGACATGCACCAACGATGACAATTTCAGACCCCTCCATGATTTCCAAGTGGGAGAACTTGCAACATAGCAGAGTGTTCAAATATTTATTTTCTTCACTGTGTGTATACATATATATACACACACACACACACACGTAAACATGTCTGCATGGGTGGGTGTTGTTTGTTTGTTTGTTTGTTAAATGGGAGCAAAATTGTGATAGACAACGGTTTTACTTCACATCCCAAATACTTTATATCTTGAAATAATTTTTTTTCCCATGATTGTTGCTTTCACAGTGCTGCCCAAAAGTGGAATGAGCACTTGTGAGGGTAACTAAAATTGATGAAAGAGAATGGTAGACATGCCTGATTCGTCACTACAGCTGGAGCCCTCTGAAGACCCTTCCGAGCAAAGCCACACAGTTGCAGCGCACGCAGATAAAATGCGTCAATCTTTTAATCCCACTTAAAACTGATTTGAATTGAAGTATGACGCATTTTCCTGGACACTGTAGTTTATGCTCTTCAGATAGAAACGGTGCTCTCATGTTGACCCTTCATTGTGCTTCAATTGCTACGAGTGATTGATCTTGAATAGAGTAGAATAGAATGAGAGTGCATTAAACACTTGTGGCCACAATCATTTAACAGGCTCAAAATTGTGTGTTGATTGTATTTTGTCTTGCAGAACATGCAAAATCATACGAAACATTGTGGACTGTGATACTTGTGTCCCAGGCAAGACACCTCTCATGTTTCCTTTTTACTAGTGGTAACATACACCGACCACATTTGATGATTTCTTACATAAAGTTTATATTTATACGCAGCTGAAGATTTTAGAATAACATTTTGGTTGTTCGAACAGACAAGTTTTATTTTCAAGGAAAGTTATAAAATCTTCCGCTGTATTCAGTCACAATACATTTTCCCCTAAATAAAGCATTTGTTTGTTCATAATGTATTCATTTACAGTGTTCAATAAACTATTTTATTCATGTATTTATTTATTGATAGTTGAGTGTTCAGTGTTCCTTTAAAAAACTGATCATTTAGTTACCTTTGAAGACTTTAAAATGCTACTTCTAGGGAGCAGTTATGTATTTCAGGAACACTTCAACTTTAATCGGCTCCAAAAATCCATCAAAAAAGCATTTATTATTTTGTCTTATTTACTATCATTTTTTTACAATCCAACAATTTTAATGCAATTTTCCATATCTATTTATTTATTTATTTATTTACAGTCCAACATTTTTCCAATGTCCCTTGACTAGAGCATTATTTAAGAGACATTGTACAATGTTTTACTGTAATCATGTCATTCCTGATCACGTTTTCTTTTTGCATTTTAAAATGTTACAATTTACCTGCAATCAAATAATTCATAAAAGTATTTTTTTTGTCAGTTCATTTCTTTTATAGTTGACAAAAACATTTGCCTCAAATCTTTTGACAAAATGAAAACACTAAACATGATCATTTTTGGGTAAAAATTAGTAGATATTAGTAATTATCGTAGGAGTGTATTTTGGAAATTTTCATTAAAATGCTCATGTTCTGTCAGTTGTCTCTATTGACTTAAAATTATGATGATTGCAAAAAATGTAAAATTTTGAGTAAGACATGTGCCAATAAATTGGTCTTTTATGTGAAGTGCGCCGGGTTTTGGAGCATGTGACACATCACAACAGTTGGATTATTAGCCATGTGTGTCACTTGAGTCCTGAGTGGGACCAGCATTCGTTCTCTGATGGAAGAGTGCGGATGAGAAGAGCTCTTGGAAGATGAAGATGAAGATGAAGACATCCGGCAGAATTAAGGGAGGGAGGAGGGGCAATGGTGAGGCCCTAAACCCCCGCCAGGATCCTTTCAGAGATAAATATTGATTGTGGACAGTTTTAATTACTTCCTTAAATTGAGCAATTTTGGTTTTCCCAGTTGGCTCCCTGCGAAAATCCATGTGCGATCCTCCATTGAGGGAGAAGGAGAAGGTTGAGCATGGCGCGCCATAAATCACAACGGATACATAATTCATTGGAAGCATGTGAAAAGGACAAGACAAGATGCTTTAGATCATTGAAAACAGCATTTCCAGCACTCTTGCCATGTCGTCGGCTTGTGTGCTCAACATCTCATCTGAATGATGACGAATGATGTGCAGGGTTCCTCTCCTTTTTATCTCCCACTTGGATCCATTTCAAATACGAAGGAGTGGTCACAATCGAAAGGCCATTACGTTTTTACTGCGAGATGGAAGCGCTGCTGTGGTGTGGCCTACTAATTCTCACGTGCTTTTTGTTCACTCATCTTCTCAGGGGCCAAGGTGGCAGCTTGGGTCAACAACACCCCAACTCGGTGCCATACCTCCATCTTAAAAGAGTTTATAATCTTTCCTTAACCCATATTTTTTTTTATTTTTTCAAGGTTATTTGACTGTATACAAGGGAATGCAAATTGAGAGATGCACACCTTCGTTTTCTCAACATATCTCCTCAACCCTTTCATTTCATCTGATGATTGGAGAACCTTTCCCAATTGGAATATCTACTGTACCAATAAGCTCGTAAATTCTGAGGACCCACCCGTCAATATCACAGTGATGTTTCAAATGGCATTACTTGCCCTCAACATTGACCTGAAATAGAACAATTTTTTTTTAGAAGAGCAGTCTGGCAAATAAAACGGGTAATTTACTTTTTTGTGTGAACTAATAAGGAGAATTTTAGAGACACAAAGATGGTGGCCTCTTGTCACGTTGCAAGTATTTGTCTCTCAAATTTTTTTGGAAGAATATTCTTTGTGAAGTATGTGTCTCGTTCCAGCTGGCATAAATGTCAGTCACCATTTCAGAAAAAGGACGTCATACCACCAGTCAAACAATGTTGTGGTAGGGTGTGTCTGGGGCTGCTTTTCTTCTTCAGGATCTGTAGCATGTAGCTTTGAATTCTTAGATTTTTCTTTGATGATTTTTTTTTTTTTATTTTCTGACATTTACATTTCTTTGATTATCCTAAACATCGAAATGTGCAAACTATGCAAAATAATACGAATAATTTGGGAAGGGGGCAATAATTTTTCACGGGACGATATGACTGTGAGCATTTTTGTGTCATCTATGCATCACTACTCCAGTTATTCGAAGGTCTAAAATTATTGTGAGCTAATTTTCGATAGCCTTTCCATGGAGGTTGTCAGTGTACAGTATGTTGGCATGAAAGTGTGTGTCCCACAAGTAACTATACTAGTTTATCTATTTTATTTAATGTATCTTTCTGGCTTTCAGCATTTGAAATCTTGGGATTTTCCATTTTTATATGCAAATTATTAACTTCCCTATGGCTTGACAAATGACATTGGACCAGGATTGAAACATTTGCAGTTGCAAGAAGCTTTTCTGTCCCTAACTGCAGTTCGCTCCTGTTTATTGCAGTGCAGCTCTTGAGCTAGACTTTTCCCTGGCTTTGCGCAAAAGCCTACTCAATGATCAGTGGCGGTAGTAGCAGGCATTCCGCTGCGCGGTATGTCAAGAACTG